>NC_092646.1:56712696-56772696 GCF_039555335.1 Amphiura filiformis | reverse complement strand
AAAAATAGAGGGGGCGCGCGCCGGCTGCGCCCCCCCCCCTAAATCCGCCCCTGATAAAGAGCATCGTCCATGGTCCCAACTCTAGCTATTCAGTCACTTTTGTAACAGTTTTAGACAAAAGTGGCCCAAGCGGTTTAATAGGTTACATATTATTGGCCATATCTTCACTTTTATACCGTCGATTTTATTGCAACAAGGCTTAGCTATTATCTTGATGATAAAAAGGCGGTGATTGGATGAGAGGAAGTGTAAAACTGGGGGGTCAATCCGGGGGGGGGGTCAATGTAGTCATCACGTACCGTAGCTTTCATCTCCGTCACCCATTTTTAGCGCCCCCGGGCGAACTTGGGTTGGACTAAATTGAGATGGACCGGTTCATTTGCGGTATTAATGTCAACCTCGAGGAGTACGCATCAGGCTGTTTTGGTTTGTAACCACAGCATGCCAGTGCAGAGTCGTGAGTGTAAGTGAAATTTTATAAAGCATTAAATTTCGAATTACGCTATATATTAATTTTAAATTATGACACAGATATATGGACGATCGCCTGTCATTTTTGGCCATGAGCGGTGCGACTACGGCCACGATGTGATGATGCAGATGTGTGAGTGAGTTGCAAAATTTCAGTAAAGCTTACAATAAATATATTAATTAGTCTGCACAAAAAGTAGCTCGTTCACGTAGCGGTTTCGTTGTCCCACTGGCCTACTTCACGATACAAACGTAGATTGCCTGGCGATCGGAGTGTTATCGTCAGAGCACAAAAAGTAACGCAGCTATACGCTTAAAATAGCATCAGAACTAATAATAATTGTTTCCACAATATTTCTACATGGTCGCGTGTCATGAGGTGGTCCATTTTGTGTTACATGTACATGGTCAAAATGGTCAAAATAATTATTTTTTAATATGTTATAGATATTGTAAAACTACAACATCTCATACCATTTTTACCTCAAAAATGTTTGTCATTTTGGCGTAATTGCCTAATTAATAACTAATTAGCCCATAGGCCGCAATGTAAATCAAAATTTTCAAATGTGTTTTTCTCAAATTGGACATTCTTCACATAAAATACCCCACAACAAATGTCTGAAGTTGGATTTTGTCCAATGTACTAGGATATGTCCACAACATAGTGATGCATCAGTCTCACCCTTCAAAAAAGATTATGTAATCGCGTTCACGATATACAGTGCGCCAAAAAAAGTTGATATTTTTAAATTAAAATTTAATTAATCATTCATAGTTTCCCAACACTACTTCCTACCATTTTCATAATGCAAAAGTTAGTTTCCTTGTGTAATTTCCTTTCAGAAAATACATACATTTATCATGATACAGTGAATATTAAAGGAGATATGGACCTTGTTTGCATGTGATTGCATTGACTTCTGTGCATTTAGAGGCAACCCGTGGTACAAAATGTAATGAGAAACTAATATGGAATATGAAATTGATCAATTTTGAAGTCAATCTTGTTTCTTTGAGTAATTGACTCTAAAATGAGACATTGAAAAGCTCAATATGACAAGGGGTTATGAAGATACAATAATTTATTCAAACCAATACTATGGAAATCTTACATTTTCCTATAGATGCTAATAATACTCCTGAAGTCCTGATCCACGTGCTCCTGATCCACGTGCTCCTCCACCCCATCAATTTTCAATTCCAGCTGATGCCATTTATTTAGTTTGACTCACTTTTCAGTACTAGTTTACACAGTTTTAGCCCTGTTCTTTAGCTTTAAAATGAGACCCAAAGTAGCTCAATAGGACAAGGGGTTGGTTCAATATGACATTTTTCATTCAACTACATTCGAAAAATTGTAACACCTCCACCTTTTTTGGGGTACCAACTTGTGACATGCGACCACATATAGTTAAGAAAGATGATTTATTTACGCACATTTTGATACCCCCATTTGTCAACAACACAGCAGTAGTGCTTTATTGCCTTGAAGGTGGTATTGGATGCATTTTCTAGAAATTAGAAAATGATTTGAGCATGTTTTAAACAAATTAATTGAGTAGGGTAAAGTACATTTATGCAAATTAGCTCATTAATTATGCAAATATGCAAATTAGAGGGCGGCTTCACTATATACATTGTGTAATACATTAGAACCTATATTAGAAACACTTTGACCAAGTTTCAGGGCAAAATTATGCAAAATAAAAGTACCCTGAACATTTATGCATGGATTTTTAGCAAAATATTGGCAAAAATTGTATGTAAATGAGCTTCTCCAGTCATTTTAGCTCATTAACTATATTGATTATTGACAAAAACAATAGGATACAAAGAAAATATAAATTGATGTATTTTTGGAAACCGTATGTCCAATTTGCTGCAAACAAAAGGCATATTGATCAGTGTACTTTACCCTACTCAATTTGTTTAAAACATGCTCAAATCATTTTTTAAAAACTGTGGTGTAGCTGCAGAGAGGGCGAAATTATCCCCTGGCAAAAATTTTCTATTTGGGCTCCCGCCCCCTAGTGCAGGGTAAAAAGAGAAAGGAGGGAGACTAGAGAGGAAAAATAGATGGGAATGGGGGGGGGGAGGGAATCCATACGATATGTAGTTCCATACGATTATTACCCGTAGATCCCAGGATCGTTTCAAACTCAGGGCCAGATTTACCATTGGGCCAGATGGGCCCGGCCCCCCAAAATTGCCTAAAATATGATATTTTGATAAGCCCCCAAAATTGCCAAAATACGATTTTATATTTTTTCCTTTTAGCCTCAAAATGCCATATTTTGGACCAAAATATGGTAATATTGCACAATTTTGATCGCTTCGTGCGCACTGACCTTCACATATAACAAAATTCACCTTTTGGCTGAAATTGTCTGAAACTGGACAGTTTTTAGCACGCTTTGCGTACACTTTAGCCATGAAATTATTTTAATGAAATTATTTTAATAATTCTTAAGGGGGTACTACATGTACACCCCTCAATAAATTTGTGACTATTTTTGCATTTTTCTCCAAAACTAATTACACCCTTGTAACAAAAGTTATGTATATTATAGGGGCAAGGAATCCAATTATTACACTGGAATTTCAGTACATGACCCAAGACGAGCAGTTTGATACTTGTGATAGGAAAATGAGGTACCGCTATTGATGTACCTCATTTCCTATCATATTTACTGAACCGCTTGTCTTGATTCACTGAAATTTCAGGGTAGTAATTGGATTCCTTGCCCCAATAATATACATAACTTTCGTTACCAGTGTGTTTTGAGAAAAATTAAAAAATAGTCACAAATTTACCACAGGGGTGTAGTACCCCCTAAAAGATATGGCCAAAATTAATTCCTATTAAGACCAAATTAGTAATAAAAAATCAACTGAGCGTGCAAAAGCGTAGAAAAAGTAATAACTCAGTTTGCCATTTACCCTTTTTGGCCACTGTTTTTTCTCGCTACACTAGGGAAATGTTGCCAAAAAAGAGGGACTTTCTGTGAGACTGGAAAAAGCTTTGGGGCAAAATGTAAAAGTTGATACATAAATTTTCCAGAAGTCATCAAAATATAATATTTGTTTGATTTTTGTCAATTTTTTAAAATTTGTCTGAACTTCTTGAAAAAATATTGGCTTTTTGGTGATAGGAAAACAAAAAAGGGGGTTATTGGGTGAGAAGGAGGTTCAGTAAACAAAAAGGGGGTCATTTGGTCTGAGGGAGTTGCAAAGGGGGGTCAATGTGGCACATCGCCATCACCCATTTTTAGTCAGTACCCCCCCCTCCCGGTTGAAAGGATAGGACTGGAGTCAAGCTAGGAGGTCTATATTTAATGTGCAGTTTGTTACTTTAAAAACTGATCCTAATTCGTCCAATCAAATGCGTGTACTTCTTGAGGTCACATTGGATTCACTGGGGTGTGATGTTGCGCAGGATTAGATAGTGCATTAAAAATGAATTTATCCAAATAGGATTTAGTCATAATATACAATTTTTTTTCAAGTGTTCGGATACTTTGTTGGCCCAGTATAATGAAGAGCATATTTCCAAACCGTGTTAAGTCCACAACCCCATGTGTCTCATTTACTTGAGTGATACAATCACAATTACTTTGACAAGTTTTTATACTGGGTGAAGCCGAAGGCTGAACCCAGTATGACACTGAGCGCACAATAATTTCCCGTACCATACCGACGCTGAACCTAATAACGAATTTATCATACCACTAAGTCATTCTAAATATTGAAATAATTACGTTTTAATATTTTAATTGCTGCTAAATAGGAAAAACATTACAAAAAATAGATGACTGTTCCGCGTATCACAGATTGCATGCATTTTACGCGCCTGGTTTACGCGAATCGCCTTTATACGCGTACCTCGCCGTACACGCGTATCGGGGTTGCGAAATACGCTCTTACTGACTAGATATAAAGCGTAATATACGCACTCACTGACTAGATGCGAAAATATATCAGGTTAGTGGTGTTCTTTGATGTTTCCCTTAGTGGTATGATAATGAGTTGTACCATCAACAAGCTATTATTTACCATAACAATGCTGCTTAAAAATATGCAGACTATTGTTCTCATTTGGGAAACAATAAAGGCCTCACACAGTATTTTTACTGTGCATCCATCCACTGTTTGCGTTTTGATGGTGCATGCAACTAAAATTATAATATACATAGCTGTCACAAAACACAACCCATTGCAATATCGCACAGGGATATCAGATACATGGGTTTGTGGACTAGGTGGGCATTCACAGAAGGATTCTCACATGTATAGACAAATCCATCCAATCCAGCCAAGTGATGGTCAGAATTCAGTCAGCCATTAAGGGTACTTGCCCATGGGTTTCATTCAGGGGCGTGTTTGAAAAATGGCACAGCGCATTAGTAAAAAGAATAAAACATGCTAAAATTTTCACCGGGGTTTGAACCACTGCCAATTGCACTATGAATGCTAAAGATGCCTATACTGTGCCACGGTGACTGTGGTTAACATTTGGCGATTTTCAAAGATATACATATCAACACGTTTCTAGTGTATTGAATATCAGATTTTGGTAGGAATACGGTCATAGAAAGACATATCACTCTACTTGTCTGTTTAATTTTGATGAATTGAACTGGTACAACTCTTGGCACTCGTGATAAACGACGATTAATTTAGTAATAATAAAATGAAAACGCTGGGTCATTCACGACGTCATTTGTAATTTATGTCAAGACCTGGGGAGGACCTCACACATCCGTGCTGCATGTACGTGCGCAATCGATACTCAATGATCCAGACAATAGCGTTTGAATATACCGCCCTGCTTGACACATCTTGTCACTTGCGGGAAGATATGGTCATTTTCACGGTAAAGGGTGTAACTTTGGATTTTTAACATTTTGATCCGTAGTGTTCTAATAAAGCCACAGAATTCCATGATTTTTGGCCACATATGTCATCTAGTTAGCAGCTACCTTGGGTAGCATAATCATCTTCGGGAGTTACATGTAATGCGTTCAGTTTTAGCAGGCTTAAATGTACCTAATATTGCCATTTTGTAAAACTATAAAAAACAGTAACGTTTTTGTAAAACCCTGTGTTTTGTTCAGTTAGTTCATGGATAATTTTTCTTATCCTGAAAGTATGGTCATATGTTCAGTAAACACTGCCACATTAGATTTAATTGTGAACAGCCCTGTATTTTTGAGAACCGGACTTCGAGATTTGTCGTTTTGGAGGCTTCATTTTCTGTTAACAATTGTTAACAAACTTTGTGGGTATAGCTTTGGTTCATAATTCTTGGTTATTTCTTCACTTCTTCTTGATTCATAACAGTTGATATCTTAACTTGAAATGGGTAACAAAAATTAGTCGATTCGCAAGCTTTTAAAATTTTTATAAAATCTTGACTTCAAAGAGCCGATTTTCCGTTAACTTTTTTTAAGCCTCCGAAACAAACTGTTCAGCAAGCTTGGGCAAATATAAATAAAAGAGCTCATCCAATCTATTTTTCAAAATGTAGCAAAGTAGATCCTCAAGTCACTTATTTTTAAATCATGGAGATATATCACCGTTTGAAAATGGGACCCAATACAAACTTTCCGTTAACAATTAAAGCCTCCCGCCGAAACAAATGAAGCCTCCGAAACAACAATAAGGTTAATTATCATCTATGCATATCTAAATTTGTGTGTTCCATATTGATATCTGCATTGTAATTGTTACATGATATGTGCAGAATGTCATAAATTAAAAAAAAATTGATATTATGGTTAATGTTTGAAAAATATACTGATACCCAAGAAAGCCCGTTTCGAGGCTTCACATGCAAATAACACCATACTTAACAAATGGGTGAAAAAATTACCATGTTATAAATCTACAATATCTGCCGCATAGAATCATTGATTCAATACACACAAGAAAATAACAGCTTAGATGATCCCAACAGTGTTGTTTTCAAAAAAACTACTTCTGCAGTGTTTAGCCATTGTTAACATGAAGCCTCCGAAACAAAAAAAAAATGACTTGCTGTGATAATTAAATTTTTGTCACAACTGAAATTCAATACTTAGAAGCAAAGCATGAAAATTGGTAATTGTGATATTTTTTACCTATTTTTTCATGTCAATTTGTAGTAGTTAGCCAAATATTTTACTTTTATGGTCACCTGTGTTGTTAACTGAAGCCTCCGAAACACAAATCGCTTGAATTGCCAATTTTAAAAAATAACTCCAATTTCTGTGAAACTTGGCTGGGAGGTTCCTTTCATCAAGTAGTATTTGTACATGAAGTTAGACATTCAAATAATTTTACGAACCCAATTAAAACTTTAAAAATATGTTTAAGGTTGGGAAATTTCCATTGCAAATGACCCTTGATGTTAAAAATGTTCAAAATTGCAATTACAAACATAGCAAAACATGGTATAAAATTTAACCCCGCCCGGCAGCGCCCGGCGTAGCTACAACCCTGCTGTGTAATACACTTTCATCTTTCTTTTGTCTACACGTGTAACACGTGTGATGGAATGCAGTTTAATATCCCCGCCAAGGCCACATCATTTCACATTTTAGGTGGGATAAACCTAAGGGGGGTCCCAGCTATGGCTGCCATTGAGGTGTAGGAATGCGTGAAAATGCATTCGTCTATAAGGCAAATATTTATGACTGTTTAGCTAGCCGGAACCAGAGTATCAGTAATAACAAGTATTGCTTTTGGGTGTGTGTGTTTATTTACAGAATCACCAGATAATTTCCAGTTGTACTAACGTCTCCAAAAGTGGTGTCACTTCAGAGCAACCATCAACTTGTAAGTGTAGCAGCCGTAATCGTAAAGAAGAGAACATTCAGTGCTTCGAAATGTGTAAATAAATTACAATTTGAAAACTTCACAAACAGAAGTCATTGGAAAGAGCATGAGCATGTTAATACTGGTGAGAAGCCATTTATGTGTAAATTGTGTAATAAAAGCTACGCAAGGCCAACTTCCTTAAAAAATCATTACCACACTCATGACTCGGAGTCCTCAAATCCTCAACAGATTTATTCCAGTTGTAAAGAGACAACGTGCACCGCATGTCAATTTTGTAGCACCGAATTCGTCAATAGGAAGAACTGGACATGGCATGAGTGTGGCCATTGGTCATATTGGAGTGAAGGCTGTTCATATGGATGTTTGTAAACTTTGTAATAAATCCTATTCAGTGTCAGGTAACGCAACAAAGCATGAATGCATTCATATTATTGAAGCAGAGAAATTTAGATGTACGTTTGGTGATACTAGATACTATACGTACATGTAGATACAAGTGCCTGACCAGAGTAAACGCAAATGAAAGTGTCTGACCAGAGTATACGGTGATACAAGGTTTTTTGGTGTTTTTTTTTTACAGAATCACCAGATGAATTCCAGTTGTACTAATGTCTCCAAAAATGGTGGGTATATTCTTATCAAAGTGGAGCCTTTTGAAACAAGTGAAGCCTCCATAGTATCATATAAATCAAACGTACATGTATATAGAGAAAGTTGTACTGAAGAGCTAGCTATTGAATTGAGACCATCGGACAAAGCTTCCACTGAGCATGACAGTATTGATATTAAAGAAGAGCCTTTTGAATTCAAGTCTGAAAGTGAAGACTCCCCACTATCAGCTAACGCAAATGTTCAATGTGAAGAGTTTGAATTGAGGTCTTCAAATGGAGCCTCCACTGATCATGAGGGTATTCGTGTCAAATATGAGCCTTTTGAATTCAAGTCTGAAAGTGAAGACACCACACTATCAGCGAACGCAAATCATAGAATTCAACGTGAAGAGTGTGAATTGAGGTCTTCAAACGAAGGCTCTATAGAGTATGACAGTTTTGCTATCAAAGAGGAGCCTTTTGAATTCATATCTGAATGTGAAACAAGTGAAGTTGCCGCAGTGTCATATAACACAGATGTAAGTGAAGGAATTCATACTGAAGAGATGGTCAGGTCTGCAGACGGAGCCTACAATGATCATGAAAATATTGACCTTAAAGAGGAGCCTTTGGAATTCGAGTCTGAAAGTGAAGTCTACACACTATCAGCTAACGCAAATGAGCGAATTCAGAGTGAAGACTTTGTACTTAAGTCTTCAAATGAAGGCTCCATAATGCATGACAGTATTCATGTCAAAGAGGAGCCTTGTGAATGTATCCCTTCAAGTGAAATCCCAGTAGTGTCAGAAAACACAAATTTATTTGAAAGAATTCTTCCCAAAGAAACGGCTATTGAATTGAGATATTCCAGTGGAGCCTCCACTGAGCATGAGGGTATGCATGTCAAAGAAGATTCTTTTGAATGCAAGTCTGAATGTGAAACAAGTGAATTCGACGCAGCGTCTGATAACACAGATGTAAATGAAGGAACTCATACTGAAGATATGGTTTTTGAATTTAGGTCTGCAGACGGAGGCGACACTGGTCATGAGGGTATTGATCTTATAGAGGAGCCTTTTGAATGTAACTCTTCAAGTGAAGCATTAGCAAGTGAATGCATAACAGAGACTGCAGATAATGTAGATATTCAAGCTATAAATGACCATGAACATATTCGTACCAAAGGAAAGTCCTTTGAATGTAAATATTGTGACAAATGCTGCACAACATCAAGTGAAATGAAAAAACATGAACTCAAGTGTAATGAAAAGAAGCATTTTAAATGTAAATATTGTAACAAAGGCTTCACACAGTCAAGTTACTTGAAAGCACATGAGCGTACACATACTGGAGAGAAGCCTTTTAAATGCAACGAATGTAACAAATGTTTCATGACATTGGGCCGCTTGAAAAGACATAAAAAACGTATCCATACTGGAGAAAAACCATATAAATGTTCATCATGTGACAAAAACTTCATCACATCAAGTAATTTGAAAACACATGAACGTATTCATGATAAAGAGAAGCCTTTTAAATGTCAATATTGTAACAAAGGATTTACACAGTCAGGTCACATGAAAGCTCACGAGCGTACACATACTGGAGAGAAGCCCTTTAAATGTAACATTTGTAACAAATGTTACATGACATTGGATACCTTGAAAACTCATGAAAAACGTATCCATACTCACTCTGGAGAAAAACCCTATAAATGTTCATTTTGTGACAAACACTTTATTACATCAGGTGAATTGAAATTACATGAACGTATTCATACTAAAGAGAAGCCTTTCAAATGCACATTTTGTAACAACGGCTTCAGAAAGTCAAGTAATTTGAAAGCACACGAGCGTACACATACTGGAGAGAAGCCCTTTAAATGTGACATTTGTAACGAATGTTTCATCAGATTCAGTACCTTGAAAAGACATGAAAAACTTATCCACACTGGAGAAAGACCATTTACATGTTCATTATGTGACAAAAACTTTATTACATCAAGTGAGTTGAAAGCACATGAACGTATTCATATTAAAGAGAAGCCTTTTAAATGTCAATACTGTAACAAAGGGTTCACATGGCCAAGTTGCTTGAAAATACACGAGCGTACACATACTGGAGAGAAGGCTTTTAAATGCAACAAATGTAACAAATGTTTCATGACATTGCGTAGCTTGAAAAGTCATGAAAAACGTATCCATACTGGAGAAAAAACATAAACGTTCATCATGTGACAAAAACTTTATTACATCAAGTGAATTGAACTTACACGAACGTATTCACACTAAAGAGAAGCCATTTAACTTTAAATATTGTAACAAAGGCTTCACACAGTCAAGGAACTGGAAAGCACATGAACGTACACTTACTGGGGAGAAGCATTTTAACTTGAAACAGTATAAAAAAACGTATCCATACGATTGGAGAAAAACCATATAAATGTTCATTTTGTGATAAAAAGTTTATTAGAGCAAGTGAATTGAAATCACATGAACGTTTTCATGCTACAGAGAAACCTTTTAAATGTCAATATTGTAACAAATGCTTTACACAACCAAGTCATTTGAAAACACATGCACGTATCCATACTAAAGAGAAGCCTTTCAAATGCACATTTTGTAAAAAAGACTTCACACAGTCAAGCCACAGGAAAGAACATGTACATGAACGTATTCATTCTAAAGATAGGCCTAAGCCTTTCAAATGCAACTTTTGTAACAAAGACTTCACACGGGACAGAAGCCTTACATGTGTACATATTGTGGTAAAGGGTTTGCACTGTCAAGTCACTTGAAAGTACATGAACGTATTCACACTGAAGAGAAGCCTTTCAAATGTAAAGTTTGTAACAGAAGATTTACACAGCCAAGTAATTTGAAAACACATGAACGTACATATATTGAAGAGAAGCCTTTTAAATGCAACATTTGTAACAAATGTTTCAAAATATTGCATAGCTTAAAAAGCCATGAAAAACGTATCCATACTGGAGAAAAAACATATAAATGTTCAGCATGTGACAAAAACTTTCTTACATCAAGTGAATTGAAATCACATGAACGTGTTCATACTGAAGAGAAACCTTAGATATAAATACACGGTGTCCCAAAAATATTACCGAGTAACTAAAATTGGACGTAAGTCGAGAAATAAACATCAGAATCAAAAACAAAAAAAAATGTAGCGCATAGCCTATTTTATTGTGCATCACATACGAAACTTTTATTTGATTTGTTTGACTGGTTGCGAAGAAATGTACGATTACATAATGCGAGCATCAATGCAGTTCATTCCAAATTTGATCAACATACGCTTTTTTCATACTTGCTCATCGCTTCGTAAAGTTTATCTATCTAATTAAATTTAGTTCACATTATTTATTTTATAATCCGACTGTGTTATGTTAATAACAGTTTGTCCGAGAATACTTTGCTTTCTGCAATTGGAAGCTTTCCAACTTTAATTCTTTAGGTTGTGCAAATATGTTTTACATGTATTTCAACTTTCAAAAGAACATTTGAGCCAAGAGTGACAATGATCAAGTGCTTTCAGCTTTACGTGTAATTTTGATACCATGATATTAATGTTGAAGTTTAAAAGATTTAAACTTTGCATTACAATGTGTGTGAGAATTTTTTTTAAGCCAGCTAGAATTCTTTATGCAACATATATATCAACATTAACGAAAAAAGTTATTTACAAGTACCGAGCATCATCTTACATGCAAGTCATATTCAATATCGTGCAGGTTTGAAAGGATAGGACTGGAGTCAAGCTAGGAGGTCTATATTTAATGTGCAGTTTGTTACATTAAAAACTGATCCTAATTCGTCCAATCAAATGCGTGTACTTCTTGAGGTCACATTGGATTCACTGGGGTGTGATGTTGCGCAGGATACGGTGCATTAAAAATAAATCTACCCAAATAGGATTTAGTCGTAATATACAATTTTTTTCAAGTGTTCGGATATTTTGTTGGCCCAGTATAATGAAAAGCATATTTCCAAACCGTGTTAAGTCCACAACCCCATGTGTCTCATTTACTTGTGTGATACAATCACAATTACTTTGACAAGTTTAGCAACAATGAGTTGTACCAACAACAAGCTATTATTTACCATAACAATGCTGCATAACAATATGCAGACTATTGTTCTCATTTGGGAAACAAAGGCCTCACATAGTATTGTTACTGTGCATCCATCCACTGTTTGCGTTGTAATGGTGCATGCAACTATAAATTATAATATACATAGCTGTCACAAAACACAACCCATTGCAATATCGCACAGGGAAATCGGATACATGCATGGGTTTGTGGACTTACGGTTTGGAAATACATGTAAGCTCTTTATATAATTGCCTTGTTTGTTTAAATTGGTATGTGTCTCCAGGGAATTTGAAGATAAAGGTGGGCATTCACAGAAGGATTCTCACATAGACGAATCCATCCATTCCAGCCAAGTGATGGTCAGAATTCAGTCAGCCATTAATGGTCTTAATGGGACCCGTCTGCACCAAACTGGTGTTGTTACTGCACAATTGTGTGGATTAAATCTGCTTTAAAAAATCGATGTTGAATTGTACTGTGTTAGTCTGTGTAGCAGGGTTGTAGCTAGGCCAATATCTATGCCAGGTGGCAAATTATTGCGAAGCCGAGCGCGCATAGCACGTGGAGCTCTCGCGCTTACGGCCGGGGGTCCAGGGGCCCGCTTAAGGGGTATCACCCCCCTAAAAAATTTTTTTTTGCTCCTCTTATGATGAAAAAATCATTTATTAAAAAAAAAATATTTTTTTTGGTGCCGGGTGCCGGACGGCCCCGCCCGGCGTAGCTACAACCCTGCTGTGTAGTACACTTTCATCTTTCTTTTGTCTACACGTGTAACACGTGTGATGGAATGCAGTTTAATATCCCCGCCAAGGCCACATCATTTCACATTTTAGGTGGGATAAACCTAAGGGGGGTCCCATGCAGCTATGGCTGCCATTGAGGTGTAGGAATGCGTGAAAATGCATGCGTCTATAAGGCAAATATTTCTGACTGTTTAGCTAGCCGGAACCAGAGTATCAGTAATAACAAGTATTGCTTTTGGGTGTGTGTGTTTATTTACAGAATCACCAGATAATTTCCAGTTGTACTAACGTCTCCAAAAGTGGTGTCACTTCAGAGCAACCATCAACGTGTAAGTGTAGCAGCCGTAATCGTAAAGAAGAGAACATTCAGTGCTTCGAAATGTGTAAAAAAATTACGATTTGAAAACTCAGAAAAAAACATTTTGTACCAAAAAAAAAGTCATTTACTGACTAGATGTCGATTTTGTAACAAGAAGTTCACAAACAGAATACAGAAGTCATTTGAAAGAGCATTGAACATGTTCATACTGGTGAGAAGCCATTTATGTGTAAATTGTGTAATAAAATCTATGCAAGGCCAACTTCCTTGAAAACTCATTAACACACTCATGACTCGGAAATCCTAAACAGATTTATTCCAGTTGTAAAGAGACAACGTGCACCGCATGTCAATTTTGTAGCACCGAATTCGTCAATAGGAAGAACTGGACATGGCATGAGTGTGGCCATTGGTCATATTGGAGTGAAGGCTGTTCATATGGATGTTTGTAAACTTTGTAATAAATCCTATTCAGTGTCAGGTAATGCAACAAAGCATGAATGCATTCATATTATTGAATCAGAGAAATTTAGATGTACGTTTAGTGATACTAGATACTATACGTAGATACAAGTGCCTGACCAGAGTAAACGCAAATGAAAGTGTCTGACCAGAGTATACGGTGATACAAGTTTTTTTTTTTTTACAGAATCCCCAGATGGAATCCAGTTGTACTAATGTCTCCAAAAATGGTGGGTATATTCGTATCAAAGTGGAGCCTTTTGAAACAAGTGAAGCCTCCATAGTATCAGATAAAACAAATGTAGATGGACAAATTCGTACTGAAGAGCCAGCTATTGAATTGGAGTCATCAGACAAAGCTTCCACTGAGCATGACAGTGTTGATATTAAAGAAGAGCCCTTTGAATTCAAGTCTGAAAGTGAAAACTCCCCACTTTCAGCTAACGCAAATGATAGAATTCAAAGTGAAGAGCTTGAATTGAGGTCTTCAAACGAAGGCCCCATAGTGTATGATAGTATTGATCTTAAAGAGGAGCCTTTTGAATTTAAGTCTGAAAGGGAACACTCCACAATATCAGCTAAATCAAATGAACGAATTCAAAGTGAAGAGCTTGAATTGAGGTCTTCAAATGAAGGTTCCATAGAGCATGACAGTATTCATGTCAAACAGGAGCCTTGTGAATGTAACTCTTCATCAAGTGAAGCCTTAGCAGAGTCAGATAACACAAATGTATATGAAAGAATTCAACCTGGAGAAGCAGCTTTTGAATTGAGGTTAGCAAATGGAGCCTCCACTGAGCTTGAGTATAATCATGTCAAAGAGGAGCCTTTTGAATGTAACTCTTCAAGTGAAAGCCCTGCAGCGTCAGATAACACAATCCTTCAGGAAGGAATACTTCCTAAAGAAATGATTTTTGAATTGAGGTCTTCAAATAGAGCTTCCACTGAGCATGAGGGTATTCATGTCAAAGAGGAGACCTTTGAATCTGAATGTGAAACAAGTGAAGTTGCCGCAGTGTCAGATAACACAGATGTAAATGAAGGAACTCATAATGAAGATATAGTTTTTGAATATAGGTCTGCAAACAGAGCCTACACGGATCATGAGTATGACAATATAGAGGATCCCATTGATTTCAAGTCTGAAGGTGAAGACTCCACACTATCATCTAACGCAAATGAACGAATTCAGAGTGAAGAGTTTGTATTGGGGTTTTCAAACGAAGGCTCTATTTTGCATGACAGTATTACTTTGAAAGAGGAGCCTTGTGAATGCAAATCTGAATGTGAAACAAGTGAAGTCACCGCAAAGTCAGATAACACAGATATTGATCTTGAAGAGGAGCCTTTTGAATGTAACTCGTCAAGTGAAGCCATAGAAGAGACTGCAGGGTTAGATTCCTCAACAGATTATGTCGATATCCAAGATATAAATGAGAAACAGTTTGAATGTTCATCATGTAACGAAAGCTTTGCCAGATTTATTCTCTTAATTGAACATGAATGTATTCATTCCAGAGGGAAGTCCTTTGAATGTAAATATTGTGACAAGTGCTTCACAACGTCAAGTGATTTGAAAAACACGAACTCAAGTATAATGAGAAGAAGCCTTTTAAATGTAAATTTTGTAACAAAGGCTTCACACAGTCAAGTAACTTGAAAACACATGAACGTACACATGCTAAAGAGAAGCCTTTCAAATGTACATTTTGTAACAAAGGGTTTACACAGTCAAGTCACTTGAAGACACACGAACGTATTCATACTGGAGAGAAGCTTTTTAAATGCAACATTTGTAACAAATGTTTCAACAGATTGGATAACTTGAAACGACATGAAAAATGTTTCCATACTGGAGAAAAACCATATAAATGTTCATCATGTTACAAAAAGTTTATTACATCAAGTGACTTGAAAACACATGAACGTATCCATACTAAAGAGAAGCCTTTCAAATGTACATTTTGTAACAAAGGCTTTACACAGTCAGGTAACTTGAAGAACCACGAACGTACACATACTGGAGAGAAGCTTTTTAAATGCAACATTTGTAACAAATGTTTCAACATATTGGGTAACTTGAAACGACATGAAAAATGTTTTCATACTGGAGAAAAACCATATAAATGTTCATCATGTGACAAAAAGTTTATTACATCAAGTGACTTGAAAACACATGAACGTATTCATATTAAAGAGAAGCCTTTTAAATGTCGATATTGTAACAAAGTGTTTACACGGTCAAGTTACTTAAAAGTACATGAACGCATTCATACTGGAGAGAAGCCCTTTAAATGCAACATTTGTAACAAACGTTTCAACAGATTGGATAAATTGAAACGACATGAAAAACTTGTCCACACTGGAGAAAGACCATATAAATGTTCATTATGTGACAAAAAGTTTATTACATCAAGTGACTTGAATAAACACGAGCGTATTCATATTAAAGAGAAGCCTTTTAAATGTCAATATTGTAATAAAGGCTTCACAGCGTCTTGTCATATGAAAGCACATGAACGCATTCATACTAGAGAGACGCCCTTTAAATGTAGCATTTGTAACAAATGTTTCAACAGATTGGGTACCTTGAAAAGACATAAAAAATGTGTCCACAATGGAGAAAGAACATTTAAATGTTCATTTTGTGACAAAAACTTTATTACATCAAGTGACTTGAATAAACACGAGCGTATTCATATTAAAGAGAAGCCTTTTAAATGTCAATATTGTAACAAATGCTTTACACGACCAAGTCATTTGAAAACGCATGCACGTATCCATACTAAAGAGAAGCCTTTCAAATGCACAATAAAGAAAAAAAGACTTTACACAGTCAAGTCACTTGAAGAGACATGAACGTATTCATACTAAAGATAGGCCTAAGCCTTTCAAATGCAACTTTTGTAACAAAGACTTCACACAGTCACATCACTTGAAGCAACATGAACGCTTTCATACTGGAGAGAAGCCTTTCAAATGTACATTTTGTAACAAGGATTTCACACAGTCAGGTGACTTGAAGACACATGCACGTATCCATACTAAAGAGAAGCCTTTCAAATGCACAATTTGTAAAAAAGACTTCACACGGTCACAGCACTTGAAGCAACATGAACGCCTTCATACTGGAGAGAAGCCTTTTAAATGTACATTTTGTAAAAAAGGCTTTTCACAGCCAAGTCACTTGAAGGTCCATGAACGTATTCATACTAAAGAGGAGCCTTTCAAATGTAAAGTTTGTAACAAAGGATTTACACAGTCAAGTAATTTGAAAACACATGAACGTACACATATTGAAGAGAAGCCTTTTAAATGCAACATTTGTAACAAATGTTTCAAAATATTGCATAGCTTAAAAAGCCATGAAAAACGTATCCATACTGGAGAAAAAGCATATAAATGTTCAGCATGTGACAAAAACTTTCTTACATCAAGTGAATTGAAATCACATGAACGTGTTCATACTGAAGAGAAACCTTAGATATAAATACAGGGTGTCCCAAAAATATTACTGAGTAAATAAAATTGGACGTAAGTCGAGAAATAAACATAATCAAAAAGAAATTAAAATTTAGCGCATAGCCTATTTTATTGTGCATCACATACGAAAATTTTATTTGATTCGGTTGACTGGTTGCGAAGAAATTTACGATTACATAATGCGAGCATCATGCAGTTCATTCCAAGTTTGATCAACATGCGCTTTTTCATACTTGCTCATCGCTTCGTAAAGTTTGTCTATCTCATTAAATTTAGTTCACATTATTTATTTTATAATCCGACGGTGTTATGTTAATAACAGTTTGTCCGAGAATACTTTGCTTTCTGCAATTGGAAGCTTTCCAACTTTAATTCTTTAGGTTGTGCAAATATGTTATACATGTATTTCAACTTTCCAAAGAACATTTGAGCCAAAAGTGACAATGATCAAGACAGTGCTCTCAGCTTTACGTGTAATTTTGATACCATGATATTAATGTTGAAGTTTAAAAGATTTAAACTTTGCATTACAATGCGTGTGAGAATTTTTTTTAAGCCAGCTAGAATTCTTTATGCAACATTTATATCAACATTAACAAAAAAAGTTATTTACAAGTACCGATTACATGCAAGCCTTCATTTTCAATATCGTGCAGGTTTTTAAATTTGCTCTCACCGAACAAAAGATGAAGACCATTGACAGTGCGCATTGTGTTGAATGATCTTTCTTTCAAACTTGGAATGAAGTGAATTGACACATGCGTTATGTAATCGCTTATTTCTTCGCAATCAGTCAACCGATTCCATTAAGCATATAAGATGCAAAATAAGATGGGCTATACGCTGATTTTTGGATTCTGATGTCTTTCTCGACTTACGTCTAAATTCATTCGCCTGGTTTTTTTTTCTGGGACACCCTGTATTGTAACAAAGGGTTTGCACAGTCGGGTAGCTTGAAATCACATGAACGTATAGTATTCATACTGGAGGAAAACCTTTTAAATGTGGAATCTGCAGTGAAAGCTTCACCACGAATAAGTCAAAAGAGGTACATGCACAACAACATGCTCATGTTCAAATGAAAGAAAAGCAGTACCATTGCCAGTTAATTTGCTACAAACAGTTCTCAAAAATGGTTACATGGAAGAAACATGAATTTGTTTGTGAGTGTTTGAACTTTAAGTCTACAGACTCCACTACCACAACACAGCCAAGTACTGAAAACAAGCAATGCTTTACATGTAAGAACCGAAGGCAATGCCAAAATAGTGTAATGGGGTATTCCAGAAAATAGAGGAGTTTGGATTTCCAGACTTTTTGTAAAGTCATGATTGCTGGAAATCCAGACCTTTATTGTGTCCAAAGGCAATCCAGAAGAAAAGTAGTTCAAAATAGGGAGATTTTCAATTTGAGAGATTAATTTCGATAATTTTGTGATTTTTCATTCATTTTAATTGCATTTACAAGCTTTCCAGAAAGCAAACTTGGAAATCCAGACATTTCTTTGATTGAAAAGTTACTCTATGGGGGTGTGTATATATTTTCTGGAATAGACATAGAGAAGGGTGTATTTTGGGGGCAGATTCTCTCCTCCCCGCTCTCCACCTCACTCTTAGATTCTCACATGCAAGTACAACAATCCATTGCAGCCGTGTACAAATTCAACTAATATTTTAATAATTTGCATGTAAGTGCAACTTTCAAATCTGGACCTCGCTACATATCAAATGAGGTGTCAAAATGCGCAGGAATAAATTCTGCTTCCAACGCATTTTACAGATTTGTAATACAATAGCCCCTTTTTTAATATTGGCCATTATTTAAGGGGGGGGGGGTAGTTCTGTTGAGAAATTTATTTGTAAAAAAAAAAATTTGTAGGATAAGTAAAAATAAAAACCAGTAAAAAGAGGAAACATCTGGCATTTGGGCTATCGAAACAAAGATAACCCTTTTCAAAATTATTTTGCTTTATTCGAAAATGACAATATCAAGTCATAATGATGACTGGATTCTGTTGTTAAATTGATGTTTCGTTGACAGTTTGTTTATAAAATACAATGGAAGCATAATACAATAAAGTGATATAAATAGACAGTTTCTATATCAGAACCAATTTGTTGAATTTCTTTTTCTTGTGTATACACGTATCCATTATAACCTAAAAAGTGCCAAATTTCAACTCGCAACTTTTTGGGAAAATTAATTTTTGTATTCATTTTGTGGCTACAGTCATTATATGCAAAATAATTGTATTGATGTTTTATTTGGATCAGCCAATCGGAAAGCAGGGAAGTTTTGCTGTTACCTCCTATGCACATAATGAGGTACACATTTTCATACATTTTGAACACGTGCACATTAGGGTGGGGCGAAAAACACTTTTTTTCTCGGATCGCCTTGGAACTCTCGGAGAATTTACTAGGGTACATACGGTACTACTATTATGCTAAAATATCAGTATGATCGGAGCATGTTTCGCCCAGGCAGTAGGTTTTCACAAAATCCCTATTTATTTGCTATTTCTTACTGTATAACTCTATATAGAGAAATCAGGAGAAACAACTGGGAAAAGAAGGCATTTGAGATGACCCCATAGCGAATATTAAACAATTTGGGTAGTTTGTTTAGACCCTCCATCCAGAACATCACCAAATAGCAAGTAGTCTCCAATTGGGTATTTTTATTTTTTGCTAAGGACATGTATTTAGTTAAATATTGATGATATTTGAGTTGCTGCTCACTGTGTGAACGGTAAGCTTAAGGGTTGTGTTTAGCTATTTCAGGTGGGTAGGGGTAGAAAAAAGATTATTGCCATTTTGACCAAAACACGTGAGTATTTATGATTTGCCAAACAGAAACTAACAGAATAATACCTAAAAGTATCACTTTTTAATCATTTTGTCATAAATACGACTTTCCACCATTTACAATTATTTGTACCGGGGTGTGCCTGTTGTCAAGTCGATCAAGATTGTGATGTAACATTCCGTACAGAGGGTAATCAGTACGGCGTGACAGAGCCATTATCATTTAAATAAAAGTATGGCTTCTATAAGGTTACAATAAGGAACAAACCAAAAGATCGATGACGTCCAATAAACGTAACTAGTTTCGTTTCTCAGCCGACCCTCCCTAGCCTCCATGCCAGAAACGTAATAATGAAATGTTGGAAATTTTGACATAATAATAATAATAATGACACATTCTTCAGACCGATGTTTTTGTACAAACGTAATCGAGTATTTTTACCCCCTACCCCTTAAACGAAACTGGTTTCGTTTATAAGACGTTGTCGATTTTTTGGTTTGTTCCCTAAAACAGGTAATAGGTATGAATGGCCGTGTAATCGATCTAGAGAAACCTGTCTCGCTGTCATCTTAAGCTGCATGGGTGTCCCAGAAAGATCCATACCGGGAAAGTTGAATTTTGTAGGTAGCATTGTTATCAGTCGTATTG
This sequence comes from Amphiura filiformis, assembly GCF_039555335.1. Lineage (NCBI taxonomy): Eukaryota > Metazoa > Echinodermata > Ophiuroidea > Amphilepidida > Amphiuridae > Amphiura > Amphiura filiformis. The sequence goes on along the minus strand of NC_092646.1, from coordinate 56,752,236 downwards.
TTTTGAGTTCTAAATATTACATATATTTAGCTTTCTTGGTAATTTAAGATTTTAAAGATCGAATGTTTCTAAAATAAATTACAGAATATTGCGTACAATGGTGAAGTTTAAGTTTTGACAATACAATCTATTATGAAAATAATGAATAACCGTTCAGCACAAAGTTATTTGGAAAAAGTTTTGCAGCTAATTTTGTTATGATCTATCGATTACTAGCATGCATGGTGTAAAGGATTTGTTAAGCTTGATTGACCTACATGTGTCGTCTTTGGCGGCAGTTTCGAAAATAATGATTGCGGTGTATGAGTTTCATCATTTGAAATGCCGGCAGAGATTGATTTAGGGCCTATTATAAAAATATTATAGAGGAGATTCGTCCTTGTGCCACAGCATGTATTTATGTCCCTATTGGCAAACACACAACTAGGAAAAGGTGAAGATTACATTTGCAGCAAGTTTTTCTTAAACAAGTTATACCTCTATAAGAATTACATTTTTGGCGTAAAATTTATCGTAAAATGTTTTTTTTTTTTTTTTTAAAAATATCGGGACTAATATTGAAAACACATGAAAAAGGTCACTTAAATCAATATTAAGAATTATTCAGTGTTTCAAGCTCTACATTTGTGCCAAATCTCCTTTGACAACTGAATGATTTCTACACTATATTGCAAAGTAGGTCTACGTCTGGGCGATAGTGATAAATAAAAGCAGGTCAATGTCTGGTGCTTATGAAGCCTGTGCTGTAAGTTACACACGTGCAATTTTTGTCCAGTTTTAAGAATATCAATATCACGCCAAAACGAATTAAGTTTTTGAAATGAAAGTAACACAATAAGTAGGTGACATTTATGTCATTGTATTCCATGTACCGGTACTAAAATTAAATACACTGTTGATTAATTTTTCAAACACGGTATAGATCATTCTGGAACACCCTGTATCTTAGAACTGTCCTTCAACACAGGTGGTAGTATACGGTTATATTGTTCCGATCCATTTATGACATAGCCATCCTCATTTTAATACATGATAATACAATAAAACATGAGATCGGTTTGAATGGTTGTGGAATCAAACTAGAGACCTGTTCCTTTGTCACCTTTATAGACCTGATAAATCAAGCGGAACGATTCTTGTCATATCGTTTTACAGAATTGGTCGTATTGCCAGCGCTGCAGTGTTAGTATTAACTTTGGGCTTCTTATGAATTGACTGTCAATATCTTATACTAGGTATACATTAAAACTCAAACGGGAGAAAGAATCGCGCATACGCATGTTAGAACATTTTCAACAATGTTTTAAAATTTTATATTACAATGTATTTACATTAACATTGTACCCTAAATAACATGGACATTTGGGTGATATGTTGATGTACGAGCGTAGTTACGGGCCATATTTAGTGCCGATTTGTCCCAATTTGCTTTTGACTTGCCTGGCAACACTCCATAAAATATGGCTAGTCGTGTGAAGACAAAGTTGAAGACCTATAAGGAGTTATATTCGTTCTCAAATGGAATCATTATGAAGATCGTAAGTAAAATTAATATAATAACATAGCGCTATTAGCTCGCCTATGAACCCTGATATTCGTTAGTTAACCGGATAAATAACTTCGGCAAAACTGACAAACTTGTACCAAAATTGGCGTTAACTCGTTACTGTCGAAAATGTACAAAATATGGCTTCCGTGAATCTGAAAATATTGATATTTCAAAATTGGTTAATTGTATTACCATAAATCGAACACGGACATGCAGGATGGTATCTCCAGAAGTCTTTTTGCCTAAAAAAATGGAATTTTGTTGAATTTAGAGTAACAAAATAACATGCGCCAGACAGTGGTCGACGAGACTGTAAAATCAGGTAGAAGTTTGTGTGTTGACGAGCTTCGAACATGCCTTCGTCGCATTCCGAAGTCACACATATCTATCATAATTCTTATTTTAAGGTCCTGTAAATACCTCAGCAGAAAGATAGGGTCATCGTCCAACACGGACTACTCGAAAACAGTTCGCGTATAAAAAAGTGCGTGGGCTGTTTTGCATCGTTATATGTACAGGCATATTTGAAGAATTTCCCATAAGCTAATAATATTAAGGATGCTGAAATATTAATCTAAAGACTTCATTCTTTCATGTGCACCATAAATTTTGCACCTGAGATACATATTGCTAGGCAAAAATTCACAGCAAACATGGCAGATTTCTCCCATTTCGGAGCTATTTGAGACAAAATGGCCCCATCCCTTAAGTGCAGTACGGTGTGCATGTGTGGTGCCGTACATCAATCATCGTGTCAATGTTTTCATGGTTTGGCCCAATATTCCAGCCTTAGTTGTCACATTTACAGTGCACAAAAGTCACTGTGCAAAATATTACAATTGAAACATGGCAAAAAACAAATTCTTACCTGTCCAAGCTATAGATCAGATGACAAATTTCACGAACCGGGATTCACGTATATCGTCTGCATGCTCATGTATGCTGGTAATGGCGGCGCGGTGTCTTGCACGTAGGCTCGGAAACCCGTTGCTTCTAGCTAATTCGTCAATGGAACTTGTCAGCTATAAAATTTAATTAGTCGTGTTCAACAAAGTTTGTCGGCACGATTCGTCATACGTGTATTAACTTGTCAATTCCTCATCTCCTGACGAACTGGATTCGTCATGACCAATACATATTGTTCACGCAGATTTGTCAATCATTAAAATTTGTCAATCACTAATTTTGATTCGTCATGCGAATGAAATGATTTGTCTGGTAGTTTGTACAATTTGTCGAATAGATGTGATTATAGTCAAACGACAAATTACCTTGAATGACAAATTTATATCCCCTGTTTGAGAAATTTTTCATCGAATTTGACTAATTGTAATTTTCAGTGTATTGACAATACCCGGGAACAATACACACAGTATATGCATTGGACAAACTTTTTACAAGCATGATAAGTGATGATGCACACCGTCGACGTCCTATACGATAAATATAAATTTAATACTCCGTTGGTGAGCGACGGGCGAGTGGTAGTGAGCGACAGGCGAGTGGTATTTCACTGAACGCAAGAAAAGGAGTTCTATCTGATTGGCTAGCAATCGATCGCTTAGGTCGCTCAGTAGTCAACTACAAACTCATGCATTCAATTCGATTGAAATCGATTATTCTATTATTGACGAAGATAAAGAGCGTGATAGTGTGTCAATAATGTACATTGTATTGCACCTGGTTTTACCAGCATTCCTTTATAAAATAATTTTCTCAAAGAGTTAAATATTATCAAAATTTTTACCCAGGATTTCAAATGTTTTACATCAAAATTGCAGTTAAACATATCCACAGCAAAATACCGGTCCTCACTAATTAGTACATTTAATTTCCAGTTAGTACATTTAAACGAAACCTGTGATTTACGTGACAACAAATAAAATTTTCTTACAATAGAAATATCATATGGGATACTGATATGGTAGGCCGCAACCGCCACAACGTGGAGCTGCTACGCGTAGCTGACTTTTTGTTCCGTGGAGCCAAATTGACCAATCATGTTACAGTTTTTCATTACTCGGAGGTAAAACTGACCAATCAAGTACGACTTACTCATTACGTGAAGCGAATTTAGTCATTAAGAATTTGCCAGACGAGCTTCACGTAGTTGCAAGATATCCTCGGTCACGATAGTTATGATTCAAAAAGTAATTTATGAAAAGTACGAACCGACTTATTATTAAGATGGACATGCACTCACAAGAAACTCATACAGTATTGTACACAACTATATAGCTAGGCAGAGTGGTGGTAAACCATGCACACAATTCTGCGATCTGCAGTGTATCGCCGGGAGCTGATTTGTACATCTTGCGCGGCGTGGCCTGCGGAATTCGACCTTCAGCAAACCAGTTCGGATTTACTTTATATACTAGTAGTAGGCCATACATACTGTAGTTACGGTACTGCCCGTTTTCCTATACACAATACTCAGTGCGCTCACCATTGACGCGTGACCTAGTGTATGTTAGAAGTATTATGCCATTGCCTATATGACGTCACTGTGTAAAAAATAACCAGTCAATATTTAAAGTATTCTCTGAAATTCTAGAAAATATAGTTTTGTAACATTTCCTAAATTTTAGCTAATTTAGGTGTTTGGAAATATTGGTACTTTTGTGTTTTAGGAAGGATATGTAAACGACAGATAACACCAAAAAATATGAACAAATTATTTCTAAACCGTGTTAAGTCTGCAAACCATTATGCTTCTCATTTTCAAGAACGCTGGTTAACAATAAGCAGACTATTGTCTCATTTCGTAAACAAAAGCCCAGACAGTATTGTTACCTTGCGTTCGCTTTATAATCATTCACCCAACTGAAACTATAATACCAGCTCATTGTTCATTGCACAGGTAAAACAGACACAAGTGCAGTGTGTATTTAACCAGAGAAGATCTGATGTAACATAGTTGAGCTGTTTTCATTGAGTGTTATCTTGGTTTAATAGCTTTTAATGGGGTTTAAGTCCTTCAAAGGTCGTGGTGAATTCTACTGTAGACATGACTGCATCATGATTATTTTAAAGTCAACAACATTCAACAATATGATCACCGTGATAGTATGACAGTATCAGTACCGTGGGTGTCAGTGATCCTGGCCTGACACAGTAGACAAACAAACAAACATGCCACACACATGGCACATGCATGCAAGGTAACATTGACTATACACTAATCAAACAATGGTATTGATCCTGTACAACTGTTGGTGGTTTATTTACATTCGATTCATTTAAAATCCACATCCTCTCTCTGGAACGATGATGGAAACTGGCTCCGCGTAATGAAAAGATCTAACATGATTGGTCAATTTAGCTCCGCGAAGCGAAAAGTAAGCTACGCGTAGCAGCTCCACGTTGTGGCGGTTACGGCCAGCCATATACTGATCATGCGAAAATCGTAAAACATAGAATAGAAACAGTGTGGCCGGCTCTCAAAATCTCAAATTGTATGCATAGCCTGAGTCGCACGGCCTATCTCAAACAAAATCACCATGCGTAGTTGTTGAAAAACGTGAGGATTTATCGTACTACCACGGCAATTTTTAACACGAACATATAGGGATGATGACGGTGTGTGATGTGACCTCCAGATTTATACATTATTATGTTTTGATGGATCCAAGTTGTGATAATATTGGATCCAAAACATAATAATGATAAAATTGGATGCTTTACGCCCAATATTTATTGGTCTCGCTATGAGTTGTAACATATTGGACTCGACTACGTCTCGTCCAATATTTTAAAACTCATAGCTCGACCAATAAATATGGGCTCAACCAATCCAATTTTATATCATCGTTCGTCTCGCACACTGACAACATTTGATTGAATGGACTGTAGGCTACTGCGCCGTGATTACGGTGAAGGACACCGGTTCAAATCCTTTGTTTGGAGCCAATCGATAAAAGCATGCAGGGCTTCTATACCCATGTACAGTTTATCCCTTACATAACCTATGTCTTGAATACGCTGGCAAAGTTATGTAATAATCGGATTAATACTATATAGCAGTAGGTAAAAACAAGTTTTGAATAATCCGCGCTATAAAGTCCCATTAAGTGATCCCAGCGAAAGTGAAAAAAAAAATCAAATTGTTTCGTTTATAAATTTTTTTGATGAAAAACAAATGGCAAAAAAACAAAACAGGAAAACGACAGTATTGACGAAGTTGAAGCCCCATTCAAATACATGTAGCTAATTTAATATACTGTCAGTACCGGTATATAAATTAGGCCTACAGACTCACATAAATGCATTATTTTTTGTCTTAGACACACGGTTTTCGGCTGAACCACTGCACTAGCAAGCTATGTTAGGGACCGTTCATAAATACTTTGGTGGGGGGGGGGGGCTGGGCACTTGGAAATTTTTGAGTCCAAACTTTTTGACCCCCTCCAGAGAACCATAAAACTTTTTTGACCCCCTCTTTAGACATACAAAAATCTTTTTTGACCCCCCTTACATGAGGTTAAAAAAGGTCTGGGGAGGGGGCTACTCCATTTGTGCAAACTCAGTCACAATTATAGGCCTGCATGTTTGTTCATACATTTATTTATAATAGATAGGCCTGTTTCCAAAAAACATGAAAGTTGAAGGTGTTTTTCACATGCTGTGACTTGTATGAAGTTTAATTTCAATTTATGCATTCTAATTTTTTGAAAATACATTTTTATTCTTATAACCAATAATTAAATAAATAAAAGTAACACAAAAAAGGGAAATTGACAGTGGCGTAGCTAGGGCTTGTGGCACCCAGGTCTAAGGATAGGTGTTGCTCCCGATTCTTGAAATAATTATTGCGCCCGGAGCACAAAGGGCCTACCATTAATTAATTTTGGTTATAATGAAGTTGAATATTGGTCTTAAATTGACTTTGACCTTTTATGCGCGCGAAGCGCGCGCGAAAAGTTTGACTTTCATCGCTTAGAGGGGCGCAGAATCAATGCTGAATAGGTCAATTTGGCGCCTCCTAAGAGTGGCGCCCAGGGCACATGCCCCACCTTCCCCCCGTCGCTATGCCACTGGAAATTGAGAGCAACATCTGGGCACATACTCAATTTAATACTTAAGACTGTTTTATCAGGGGCATAGCCAGCTTTCTTGGTCAGGGAGGCAAAATATAAATTTTGGGTCAAAGACAAAAAAATGCTGGTTGCATCATTTTATCAGTGGGATACATACATATACCCTTTTCTTATAGTGACTGTAGAATACATACATGTAAAGTCTTTGAGATTCCAAAAAGGCTTTAATGGGATACTGGAAATGAGCGCGCGTAGCGTGCCAAAAAATGTAGGTCTATTTTGCACTATTTTGAGCCATAATCGGGGTAAAAAAGGGCTTTATTGGTACATATGCGCGCGTAGCGCGCAAAAATTTTGTATGCTCTTGTTCTTTTGGTATTTTCTTGTTAAAAACTTTTTTGACCCCCCTCCTTTAGTAACCAAAACTTTTTGGTCCCCCCATTCTGCAACTCAAAACTTTTTGTGTCCCCCACACTTTGCCCAGTCCCCCCACCAAAGTATTTATGAACGGTCCCTTAGCACATCTATGACAATGACGAAAGGTACAAAATCAGCCATAGGCCTTTAGATAGCAGAAGACACAAAAGTGATGTTTTATGACCTTTGACATTCTTTTGTGGCATGGTCTTTCAATTCACGCCGAGTGTCCTTGACAGGTTTGACTATGCTTCAGTGGTCATGAAAGAATTCAAAAGATAACCTCTGCCCCAATAATCCCAAGCAATTGTCTGAAACTGCTCCTCGGATCATAAGAACTCAGTCCTCAAATGATAGTCATAATAATGTCCAAAATATAAAAATTACTGACTATCATTGAAGACTGAGTTCCGCAGTCTAGTATCCAAAATCTGAATTTTGATGATTTTTACGATCGTCGGGATGAAAAAAAAAATTAAAAAATCACTGAATGGGCCTTTAGTTCCCTCTCCTTACCCTGGCAATATAAATCAAAGGAAAATAAAGAAAGAAAACAAGAAAAGAAAATTAACCAAATTAAGGGATCTGGAATGAGCGTTTTGAGCGTTTCGATAGTATTTTTTGTGGGACATGAGAGCACATCAGACATATCGAATTGCATTCTGAATGCGAAGAATGTCTTTCTGATATCAAATAAATTTCATTGTTTGAAATTCACGATATAATACAAATTTTATGCCAAATTATTAAAATTTGATATTTTTCACATTTTTGATAAATAACAGTCCTCGAAGTAAATATCATAAATCTAATGTTATATTCTTAAACAGTCCCTGGCATGATACCATACATGTATAGGCCTATGTATAGTAAATTTGTCTGCTTTATCTGTTTTGTGCTGTTTAAGCAAATAGTTAAACATAATTTCCATAAAATGTAAGCTTTTACTGTCAGCTAGATATGTCCCCTTTAATTTTGAGCAGAACAAGTGAGGTAAAGCAAAGAAAATTGAAATTTACTACTACTAGCGCCAATGAATGTTATTAGATTGTAAAACGATACGATCCTCTGGGTGGGGGTGTGTGTGGGGGTGTGTGCGTATGTGTGTCCTGCACGCGTATTTTTTTCTGCAACTATATAAACGGGACGCAATACGATACCGGTATGTTATAAGAATCAAACTTACAAGAAAGATGGCTCTTGTCAAATCCTACAATTCTGTCAGAGAAAATATGCATATTTGCATAAATTTTTTAATTAATTGACATAATTGATTAATTAATAAATATTTTATTTTATGATTTACCATAATTCCAAATATGTCAAACAATATGTCAAATTAAAGCTAATGAAATGCTTTATAAATTGGTCAGAGCGCATTTTGCAGAATGCATTTAGTACTTTAGTTACATGATTCCAAACATTCTATTCCAATTTTTTGCTATACACGCATAGGAGCTGTACTTTTAAAATCCGGGCCTAATCAATAATAATAGTCTTTCACTCCATTGTCAAAGTACTGTGCTCCCTGTAGCTGTAGCATTATGGAGTGACCAGGTCCTAGAGTGTGATGGTTTTGTAGCAGATGACAGTGCTCATTCAAGCCTGTCAAGGTCAGTTAGTAGCCACTTGCTGAATGGATGGCCATGATCAGCTATCAAAGAGATGCCTTGTGCAGCTGCCAATCACAGTAGAGGTTTGATAACATTTTGTTAAAAACCCAAATGTGATATAAGGACAAAGCTGTGCATGTTGGTACTTAATTGTTTGGATTCTTACGTTGAAATTCCCTTGTATTAGTATTTTTATGTGTAGTGTATAGTGGTCATAAATTATATAGCTTTTAAATTTTGGGCATTTTTGCTCTGTTGCACTGTACCATTATGGAATTTGAGCAAATCAATTACCGACACAAGCAGGTATACAGTTAGACTATGCCATAGTCTATTTTTGATGTTAATCATGATGAAAGCATTCAGTTGAACTCGAAATTATACTGATATTAATTACATCAAAATACTAGTAAAAATTGTTATGAAAAAGTTTATATAATTATATTAGTGACAGTAAAAGTAAAGTGTACGTATGCTTATATTATTGAATGCAACATATCATAATGTCATAATTGTATTGGCACTTCAATACTGAACAATTCTGATTTTAGAATCTGCCAGTTTATTAATCGCGAAATTCCATGTTAAAAATAGACTATGGACTTTCAATTTTAAACGGGATTTTGAACGGGCAAAGTCCCTAACACTCACACTGTCAATAATACTTGTTTATCAATCAAATTTAACCGCAAGCAAATACAAGACGCGTTCATGCACTTATTGACGCGTTCATGCAATTACCCAACACAAAGGCGGGGTAGGCCACATACTTGTGTACCATGTAGTTCTTAATGGTAATGACAGGTACCCGGATGATTTAAACCATAACGAGATCGGGGCGACCAATCACAAGCCAGATCCATTTAAAGATGCATTACATCATGGCCAATTTTAGTAGGACAGATTTCCGACAATCTCATCCATAGAAGCTCAAAGACAGCCGTGTTTAAAAGCATCTCTGACCGCAATCCAAAGTCAGTAGTCCACTTGGGAAGCTAACAAACAGAGGGAGTAGGGTGACTGAAAAGAACAGATGTGAAAATCTATCAATTGTGCACACATTAATTAAATCAGAGTTTTAAGCTTAAATACAATATCCAGAGTATGCACAATGGGCAAGTGGACTACAGGGTAGTCTAGTATACAGTATATTATTTTATTTTTATTTCGTATCTCAGGAGCACAGCTCACTTGGTAAGGCATCAGAATTTGGTACACTAGCGCTTCGAACTTTAAATCGGAAGGTGGTGAGTTCGAGCCCCATCACGGTCACATTAATTTTATAAACCAAATATTGTTCGAACTTTTCATATTTGTTTTTCTTTTATTGTTTCTTTTCTTTGTCTTTTTTTTTTCTTGTTTTTTTTTTTTTTTTTTTTTTTTTTTTTTTTTCCATATTGCCAGTGTTAGGAGAGGAGGAACTATCGGCCCATTCAGTGATTTTTTTTCATCCGGACGATCGTAAAAATCATCAAAATTCAGATTTTGTACAAGACTGCGGAACTCAGTCTTCAATGATATAGTCAGTAATAATCTTTTGGTCATTATATGACTATCATTATTTGACGACTGAGTTCTTATGATACATCATCCGAAGAGCAGTTTCAGACAATTGAATACCTGAGTGGAAGAAGGGCCCAACTCCATCAGAACTGTTTTTGAGATATTAAGAAAAAACTTAATATTTGGAAAAGTTTTATAGACAGAACGTTTTCATCTTCAGGGGACCTTTAATACATGAACATACAAAAGTACATACATTCAAAATTAAATATGATGTTTCCATGGCAACGGTACAGGTCTTAATACGAGCTGGAGTTGGGCCCTTCTTCCACTAATATACTGCAAGTGCCAGTTCTGTGTTATAAATAGCTACAGAAATTAGGTAATCGCCATTAATTGCACAAGTAGAACTCATGTAATATGTTAGCAAGAAAGTTTATTGTAGCGAAAAGCAGATTTCATGGATGAACACAATTCCTCTTTAACCATATATTTGTGGAAGAAGGGCCCAACTCCATGGAGTTGGGCCTCTCTTCCATGAAAATCATGATTAAGTGTACGTGGAAGACTATTTAGAGAGTGGATTTTGGCTCATCTTTCACACACAAGGAAGAACAGTCTTCTGGCAATATAATGCTGGGTCTAACTCATTTTTGTAAAAAATTGGAGTTGGGCCCTTCTTCCACTCAGGTATTCAATTGCTTGGGATTGTTGGGGCAGAGGTTATCTTTTGAATTCTTTCATGACCACCGAAGCAGAGTTAAACCTGTCAAGGACACTCGGCGTGAATTGAACTGACCATGTCACTCGCCACAAAAGAATGTCAAAGGCCATAAAACATCAACTTGGTGTCTTCTGCTAGTGGTTCAGCCCTAAGCCGTGTAGGCCTATTTAAGACAAAAATAATGCATTTACGTGAATCTGTAATTTATATACTGACAGTATATATAAATTAGCTACATGTATTTGAATGGGGCTTCAACTTCGTCAATACTGCCGTTTTCTTGGGTTTTGTGCCAATTTTTTCATTAAAATTTTTTATAAAAGTAACAATTTGATTTTTTTTCACTTTCGCTGGGATCACTGAATGGGGCTTTGCAACGCGATATATTCAAAACTTGTATTCACCTACTGTTATAGCATTAATCCGATTATTACACAACCTCACCAGCGTATTCAAGATATCCAATGCAAATAATCACCTATATTATGACGTATCATACCGTAAATATGGCGGAGTACTCAAATTCATTCAACAAAAGCATGATTACAAGCTATTGCAATCTACCGCGACAGCTCGTCTCACACACATAACAAATGCACAAATACGATCAAATAGGTTGACGACAACGTTTGATTGAATGCACTGCATTGTGCCATGATTACGGTGAAGGACACCGGTTCAATTCCTTTGTATGGAGCCAATCAATAATTTCACGCACATCCTCTATTATTGCCCAATTATTGCCCGGGATGATTGCACACTGTAAAAGAGCTATTGTTATAATGTTTGATGAAATAGTGTTTAACTACCGTATTTGCTTAAGAAGGGGCACAATACAGATAAAGCAGACAGATTGACTACATGTGGTACATGTATATACATATTAATATAGGGAATGTGTGTGAGTCGAGTATTACCTAATTATAATAGGGGCGTATCCAAAAATGAATTCACGCCCCTTTCAAATGTCGAGCCAAAGTGCAGGCCCTATGAAAGGAAGCCGTGGAACTTCCACTGGCCCTCGGCTTGCCAAAAATTGCCCCGCCCCCGGCCCTCAATTTTCCCTCTCCCCATGGCTCATAATTATTGCACAGCCCTTCATGAAAACTAGAAAAAAAAAGCGTTAATTGGGGACAGCAGGCTTTTCCATAATTTTAAGACAACCCGAATAGAAGGCCCGATAGAAGGCCGAGAAGCTATTAAAGGCCCATTCAGTGATTTGCTCATCCGGACGATCGTAAAAATCATCAAAATTCAGATTTTGGTACCTTTGTAATTGGCATAGATGTGCTAACATAGCCTGCTAGTGGTTCGGTCGAAAGCCGTGTATTTTAGACAAAATAAAGCATTTGCATGATTCTGGACTTTTGATACTGACAGTACAAAAAGTCCGACTCGAGATCGAAAGAAGCTCACTCTCCACGTACCAACGCGCGTTGCGTATTGTTTCTACTACTTATTACATCAGTAGCTACTATTTTAAACAAAATACACAATTTTAACTGTTTTTCATATTTAAATTGACCGTTAGTTTGCCTCGGTGACCTAACTGAAATTGCTTATTTTTTTTTCTACTACAAAAATTAAACGTCTGTTTTAAATCAATTTAGACTCTACTTCTCCCGTGTTAGTAACTCTGGACTAGGAAGTTTTTCCAGTCGGTTGGTGGCGCACTGTACGAAAATCTCGATTTTCTCGAGTCGATCTGAGTTGAAGTAGAAAACCTTTCTAAAACTTCTGTTTTTTGACTAATTTGTCGATGTATTCAGGGGAAACGTGGTTTAATGAAATTCTGTAGACTTATTCTTTATTTCTAAGCAACTCTGACAAATTTTCATTTTTTTTAATGTTCCTGTGAAATCACTGAAAGGGCCTTTAATTTGGTCCGAGGTACGAAGTGCTTGTGGACTAAATGACATTGGGCCGAGCGGGTAAAGTAACGATTTTAATGTCAGCCTCCAGTAGAACCAGTCGATATATGTGGCTGATTAACGTTATCTTTTGACCTCAAAGTTTGCATACATGATAAGAAAGGATCTAAAGTGCGTAAGGCACCCATTGACAGTCATGAAAAAACAAAACAACGGACGGAAGCAGGCGGCGGATGACATGATCGAACCGGCAACTCGTGAAACCGCCCGGCCGTATGGCATTTTCCATATACTCGGTTAGTTTTGTGGGGTTCATTATCGAACCCCAACGGTTTTAGCTTGTATTTATATTATTTATCAACATAGGCCTATTTGTTTGTGATATTTCAAGCGTTTTAAAATTTCAAAATAATCCCATTCAATTACACGGTTGACGATGAAAATGTACTGAATTTAGGGAATGCACGTCATACACCACCTGGACGGAAGCTAAAAATGTGAAGTTCTGTGCCCTAAAACTGTTCAGGATCTTTTATGGGCATATACTCAGAGGTAGCTCGATCAGACTCAAGTTTAATTTGTGTGGTATAGTATAGCAACTACAGACAGTACGGTACATAGAAAATCTAGGTAACTTATTATTGAGTATTGTGAAGAAAAAACAACAAAAACTTTGCACACTGCCACTGGGCACTGCACTGCACATATGACATGGTTGCTGAATTCAACACCTTTAGATTTCATCTACATCTACAGGATGTATACTCCACTTGCCATGCGAAGCTGTGATAAAAAATTAATTCACAGCTTCACGCCAAGGCATTCATGTATACTTCATCAAAATATCGGCGAGTATCGCGAAGAATTATTGCCCGCTCTGTGCTTTCATATAGAAACTTCGCTGGCCTACCCCCCGGCCCAAAAGTTGAACCAAATCCAACTCACTGCGAAGTGAAGAAACCTGCTCCGCGAAGGAAATTCCTTCATGGAAGTCTTAAAATTTCAGCTCAAATTACTTCGCGGCCTGCGAAATCGCGGTCGCGAAGTGGAGTATACATCGGACTTAAGTTGAGCTAAAACCAAAGCTGAATTTGTGTTCATATTAACATCAGCTGAATATGATCTGATCATCAGTGTCAGAGCAGGCATGAACATGATTTTTTGGCTGGGTGAGGGGCCCCGGACATCCTGTCAACCCCGAATGACTGCACCCAAGCTTAAAAATGTGTGCGTACAGGCAAAGTGCACACTACGAGCGCCATGGCGCGAAGCCCTAAGACGTGGAGTCCAGGTGCTCGCCTTAGGGCCCATGCCGTTTGGTGCCAGGGAGGGATGGATTTTAGGTTTTTTAACCTTAAATTTGAGATTTTTCAACCTTAGGCCCTTCACATTCAATTCTTAGTACCGGGTACCTACTGTTAACACCGCCCGCATCCAAAATTGAAAATTGCAAAATATTTTATTATTTTATTTTTATTTTGGTTTTTCTCCTTATAACCCTAACCCTCCTGAATGCTACAAAATACTACATGCGCTGTTCGTGCATGCATCCCACGTCGTGTGATGACGCAATCGCCCTAAGTGGTATAGGCACGATTTAAGCTGGCCAGCGAAGCCCAAGACCCGTGGCAAAGTGTCGCCGACCGAGTGCTTGGCATGCGAGGGTCTCGGGTTCAATCCCACCCAGAGCAAACAACTTCTTTCCTTCTTTTCTCTCTTTATTCTTTCCTTCTTTCCCTTCCCGTCACGCCAAAAAGCCCTTAGGCGGTTAGGGTTAGGTTACCACTATCGAAACTCAGTATAGGCTAGGCTTCCTTAACCCTAACCCTCCTGAATGCTACAAAATACTACTTGATACATGTATATGCGCTGTTCGTGCATGCATCCCACGTGGTGTGATGATGCAATCGCCCTAAGTGATATATAGGCATGGTTTCGCTGGCCAGCGAAGCGCAAGACCCGTGGCAAAGTGTCGCCGACCGAGTGCTTGGCATGCGAGTGGTCTCGGGTTCGAATCCCACCCAGAGCAAACAACTTCTTTCCTTCTTTTCTCTCTTTATTCTTTCCTTCTTTCCCTTCCCGTTGTCAAAAAGCCCTTATAGGCGGTTAGGGTTAGAATAACTTTTAATCACTTAAATTACTTGCTACTTTATAACATGAATCATATCAACAATAATGATGAATAAACAAACTGCATATACTGCACCAATATACTATGTGTAAAAGTAAGCATGTAGTAATAAAATAATTAAATGCTGACTCCCGTCAAAACGGGTTAATAATTGGTTGTGATAACTTCTACTAAATAAATTACTTTGGTAGGGGGGGGGGGGGGTAAGAAAAAATGCTAGGGAGGGGGGGCATAAAATTTTAGGAGTTCTGAATGGGGGGTTAAAAAGTTTTGGGTGTATGAACAGGGGGTTAGAAAGTTTTAGGCACATAGAAGGGGGGTGAAAACTTTAGCAACATTAGTCCTGAAGCAAAAAATATAACATAGCATAAAAATCCTAGTAGGAGAAAAAAAACCAATAATTGCCCTAAGATGCAACTTTTTTAGCACATCGAAAAGCATCGTGTTTTGGGCCCAAATTGGGTTAAATTAAAAAATGTGCGCTTCGCGATCACGCGAACTGGCCTATCAAATAGCAAAACACACCATTTCGGCAGTAGTGTATAGCCGTGGGGGGGGGGGGGGGCAGAGGAAAAAATGAAAGATAAGATCTGGAGGGCAAAGGAAAAGAAAAGGGACAAGGAGCCCCTTTTCCACCCAAATTCATCCAGATCATGTGCCAAAATAGTGTAAAATACAAAACGTTTACGCGCTGTGTGCGCACATTGTCACAATAAAGGCATTTACATCCCCATATTCATGGGCAAAAATAGTGTAAAATACAAAATTTTTGCACGCTACGCGCACACATCATCACAATCAAGCCTTTTTTTGGATGCTCAAATACATGAAATGCTCATATAGTCTCTCTAATTTAAATAAAACCGAGTATGTATTTGCAACTGGAATTTCTTTGTCAACTGTGCCCCCAAAATTTTACCCCCCCCCCCTCAAGTTCTTGTATAAAACCAGAACAAAATATACCTGTCCCCGACCCCCTAAATTTCAATGCTTCCATCGCCACTGATTCCAATCATAAATGGATGGTTCTTTATAAAATATTGGGTTGTATAAAACATACTTATGAGCTACTTTACAAAATGATAAAACAATTCCACAATTTCACATATTTTATATCAATGACATGGACACACAATTTCATTGCACATCAATACAAATTTTAGTAATATATTTCCTCTGTCCATTGATGTCGAACAGGGACAGACTTAGGTTTCACTTTTCTACTGGCCCTCCGGGCCAGTGAAATGGCAAATCTAGTGGCCCTGCAATAAATTTAGGGAACAAACCAAAAGATCGATGACGTCCTATAAACGAAACTAGTTACGTTAAGGGATCTAAAATGAGCGTTTATTGCGTTTCGATAGTATTTTTTGTAGCACATGAGAGCACCTCAGACCTATCGAATTGTATTCTGAATACTGAAGCATGTCTTTCTGATATCAAATAATTTTAATTTTTGAAAATCACAATATAATACAAATTTTATGACAAATTATAAAAATTTGATTTTTTTCGAATTTTTGATATATAACAGTCCTCGAAGTAAATTATATAAATCTAATGATATATTATTAAAGTGTATGTAGCAGGGAGGAAAAGCCGACGGTCAATTGAAAATTTTGACCTTTCATATTGAAGATATGGATTTTTTCCCCAAAAAGACCTAATTTTTTTTGGTGTTTTGAGAAAAAAAATCCATATCTTCAATACGAAAGGTCAAAATTTTCAATTGATCGTCGGCTTTTCAACCCACCTACATACACTTTAAGTATAAATCATCAGATTTATAAAGTTTACTTCAAGTCCTGTTAAATATCAAAAATATCAATTTTTTATGATTTGCCATAAAATGTGTATTAAATTGCGAATTTCAAAATTCAAAATTATTTGATATCAGAATGACATTCTTCAGATTCAGAATACAATTCGATATGTCTGATGTGCTCTAATGTCCCAAAATAAATACTGTCCAAATGTTCATACCCCAGCCCTTAAGGGGGAGGGGGTAAAAATACTCGATTACGTTTGTACAAAAACATCGATCTGAAGAATGTGTCATTGTTATTATTATGTCAAATTTTCAACATTTCATTATTACGTTTCTGGCAGGGAGGGAGGGGGTCGGTTGAGAAACGAAACTAGTTACGTTTATAGGACGTCATCGATCTTTTGGTTTGTTCCTTACTGGCCCAGCTTTTTCAATATGTTCTACTGCAAAAAAAAAGAGAAACCTGAACTTTTTTGTCGGTGCTTTTGGGGGGAAATCTATATCAAGTTTTAATCATTTGTCATCATACAATGCATGTGTATCATATCGCAAATATCAAAAAATCAAAATTATTTGATATTCCTCGTTTTCAAAATGCAATTCGATATATCTGATGTGCTCTCACAAAAAATATGTGGAAACATCACTATCCGAGCCCTTAAAGTCAAGCAAACCTGTAAATTTTAATTTGTTTTGTACTGAATGTACTCAATGTAGAGAGTGTAGTCACTAACACAAGTTCAGTCAGTAGTCTTGCCTTTTTTAGTTCCATTTAGTTCCAAAAGTTTCAAACTAGGCGGTATTTGCAGTATCGCTATCATCATCAGATATAATTATGTAGCGCATGGAAGAGCTAAGTAGTACATATAGGCCTACTACCATCGTAAAAAGCGGCCATATATTTCCAACTAGCAACGCAAGAATAAGAATATATATTAAAATATTATACAAAAAAAATCATTGAATAAAGATATAAATTTCAAGTGATAGGCAGAGCAGAAAACTGTGTAGATATGACCATCACTGATATCTTGTCTCCTAAGTGTTATATCAGGCTCAAAAATCAAGTGGCCCGCCGGGCCAGCATTGTTGGAAGTTTACTGGCCCAAC
This sequence comes from Amphiura filiformis, assembly GCF_039555335.1. Taxonomy (NCBI): domain Eukaryota; kingdom Metazoa; phylum Echinodermata; class Ophiuroidea; order Amphilepidida; family Amphiuridae; genus Amphiura; species Amphiura filiformis. The sequence continues at coordinate 56,734,514 of NC_092646.1, read as the reverse complement.
GCAAAATCCACTGTCCCCGGGCCACCGGGCCACTGCTTAAATCCGTCCCTGATGTCGAATGGTAGGCTATATTAAAATGAGGGGGGGGGGTCAAAATAGTTTTGAACCTAATATGAGGGGGGGGGGGCAAAAAAGTTTAAGATCCATTAAGAGGGGGGGTCAAAAAAGTTTTGGGTTCACGAAGAGGGGGGGTGTTAAAAAAATGTTGACATGAAGAAAAAAAATTCAGCCCCCCCACCACAGTATTTATGAACACTCCCTAAAGAAAATAATAGATAATTAGTCACCTTGTCCTATTTTAAAAATCTTGAACAGTAAACTCGGAATCAATTGTGAAGGGCCTTAAATATGGCCAGTACAGGGGTCGATTTAGAAAATAAAATACACATGCACAACAGGGTTTTTTCCACAAAATGGGCTTACATCTGGCCATGTGTTATGAGTTGGGGGTCTCATAGGCTGGCGCCCGGACATTTGGGCTGAATTTTTTTTCATAAATGTTGAATTGTTTTTAAGTAGATACCTACATAAATTATATACCAAATTAAAGCTCTTAGTGAGTGCTTCAAATTGGTTAACTTTTAATATTGCATGTATACTTCAAAAGTTATAGCAGCTGAACGAACAAAATGTCAGGGTGGAGTCGGCCCACGATATGCTGGCCCATGATATGCACTTTTGTGTTAATGTTTGCTCAGCTTATTTACTTGTTGTTTCTGATTTGCTTTTTTGCCCCAAATTAGTAAAATTGCCTAAATATGACAAGCCTGAATACTATTAAATATCCTGAATGTGCAATCTTCAGAGTTTTAGGGTTTTAATTGCATTAATTAGCCAGGGTGGAGTCGGCTTACGATGTGCCTGCACGGGAAATGTCGGCTCAGGATATGCTCTTTTCCGGTGAAATTTGCGAAAACTTATCAGGATGGCATTTCTGATTTGATATACATGTACATTTTTACACTGTCATTAAACCATCCTAATTTACATGTACATGGTCTTTTTAAAAATCCTTTTTTTGGGGGGTCCAGGTATTTTACATGTTTAGTGGGGCATCATGGTATGTTTGCTGAGGGGGCAAAGACAAACAAATTCCTGGTGGACCCCGTGTTACTGTGATTACTGGGTGTGATTTGTCAATTGTACACTATATTTAAGTCCAAAATTACGGTGAAAATTTTCAATTTCACACTAGTGGGGGGGGGGGGTTAAAATTTTCTTTGAGAAGGGGTTGGGTGTTTTTTTTTGGGGGAGTGAAATCTCCTTTTGGGGGTTGAGTTAGCTAACCAACTCATTTCGGGTGGGGATGGCTCAACTCCCTAACCCCCTTGGTATTCACAATTTCAAAGGACTGTGTATTTAAGGGGGTACTACACCCATGTGGTAAATTTGTAATTATTTTTGCATTTTTCTCAAAAAAAAAATTACACACTGGTAACAAAAGTTATGTATATTATTGGGGCAAGGAATCCAATTACTATACTGAAATTTCAGTGACTCAAGACAAGCGGTTCGGTATATATGATAGGAAACGAGGTACATCCTAGCGGTACCTTATTTCTGATCATAAATAACAAACCGCTTGTCTTGGGTCACTGAAATTCCAGTGTAGTACGTGGATTCCTTGCCCCAATAATATACATAACTTTTGTTACCACTGTGTTATTAGTTTTGAGAAAATGCAAAAATAGACACAAATTTATCGAGGGGTGTAGTATCCCCTGAAAGTCAACTTCAATGTTCATCAGTTGAGCATGTGTATTAGCACTGACGTTTAATCTCAGTTTTGAGTTTTTGCGATTTGCGATTTTTTTTTTTTCCAGTACCTGTATCTTTCTAACATAAAGTAATTTTGTACAAGAAACTTTCCCAGGCTGCAGGCATTCCACAAGAAACTTTTTTGGTATGTTGGGATTGACTTGCAAACATAGATCTGAAATTCTGCAAAGCATCGAAAGCATGTGCAACTTACTACATGTAATTTCAAACTTCATATTTTGGACAACAAATTTCAAAATACTGTGAATAACTTCTTGTACATTATACCTTGAATTTATATACATGATATATGGTATTCTTGTATTTTAGAAAAAATTTCTAGACAGAGTATGATGATTTGTTAATTTCACCAAATTTAGCGCCGTTTTTGAATGGAGTGTTTTAACCCATGAGCAATTTGAGCACCGTAACAGGTAGCAAAGTAAAACTATATATTTTCTGAAAGCTTTTGATGTGGGGAATGCGAAAATAGAGTATATTTTGATGTAGGGTAAGGCATTTTAAAATAGGACCATTTGATCTTTGGTAATTTTTTACAAATTTGTCCCTCTTTAATATTTGTGACCCGGCAGCGCAAATGAGCCTTAAATTCCCTAAATTGTATTCTGAGTTACGGTGTAAAATGTGTACGAAGGTCGTATACATCGGTAACTTAAGCTGGACCGACATCTGTCTCATTTTGATAGTCAAAAACGAATCAATAATCCTATTGTTGAAGTGGGTAATAATCTTCTACCTTAGATGGCTATTCGCTGTCGTAGTGCATGTTAGTAACCATTGGTTACTGCTCCAAGCCTGGGCTCATAGTCATACACCTGTTCCAAATTTTGATATGCCATAGGCTTTGTGTTGTGATCATTTCGATCAGTGGTTCGTAACAAAGAAAGCGTGATCCAGTTGGCCTAACAACGGTCATATTGTAACGTGCACTACAACAGCGAATAGAACTTTTAATAGCTCTGGTCTTTGTTTGCTTTTGCTAAATCCTGTTCAAGTTGTGGGTTACCAGGCATTGTATTTTGTACAGGTATGCATTACCAACAATTAACAATGAGAGAACTTTCTTAAACCTCGTTGACTTGGGGATGATTTGAAATGACCGCCAATTATGACTGTTTGATATTTATTGCCAGCAATGTGGAAAAAGAGACACATGTAAAAACGTAAAAAGCTATAATTTTGTTGAAGGAGCAAAGTTTTAACAAACCATAACCCTGCTTCTGGATATCGTTTGAAGTCAAATGATAAGTATACCATTTTTAAGTTTATGATGTTTATTTTTTAAACATGAAATAAAACAAAATTGACCGGGGGAGGAATTTACGGCTCATTCGCCGTGAACGGTCACATTTGGATTCTTCATGAAATTTCCTTTCAGAATATGTATACTTTGCCTGTAGTATCATGTACAGGTACTGAAATAATTAATTCTAAACAAAAAATGGTGTGATTTCCCAAAAATATGCAATGTCCGGCAAAAATCCCCCAACTCAAAACGCATGGCCATGTAGCTTTGGGCAAAATTCTAGTGCACAGATGTTTAGAGCCAAAGTTATACATTTGTACATAAAGCCACTCTAAATACATGTAGAACCCTGGGCCAGTGGCCCCGGCCAGTGGCGTAGCTAGGGGTTGTGGGGCCCATGGCTATAGAGGATACATACATGGCGTCCCCCCAAATTCTTGAAACATTTGCGCCAGGAGCGAGAAATAATTTGTACAAATACCACCAGCAATTAATTTTGGTAAATATAAAAGTTAAATTTCGGTCTTACTGATCTTTCAAATGACCATTTGTGCTGAATTGTGTGTGAAGCGTGTGAAAATTTTGACTTTCATTGCTTTGGCGTGGCGCAGAATTGATGCTGAGTTGGTCAATTAGGCACCCCTCTAAGGTGGGGCCCAGGGCACATGCCTGGCCACTCCAATTCCCCAAATGACCAGAAAGGGGGGGGTGCTGAGACCAAAATAACTTTGGCAAAGAATATCAAAATTAAAATAAATCATAAATGGCTTTAAATGTACATGTATTCCTCTTTATTTTCTCCATAATATAGGTTGTCAGTGCTTTTGCTGCGGGCAATGATATGAATCATAGTACAGTAGCAGCCATTGACTTACCATTGTGGTCAGTAAGTTACCTACAATAAACCGTCACAGCCTTGAAAAAGAATACCTGACTTTGGGGGAGTTGCTAATGTAGAAAGATCATCCAGCTCGTAAAGTACTTTCCAGACGGCCCAAAACCTCCGGGATCCAAGACGTCATCTGAAGAGTAAGAATCTAGATTGCCATATCCCTGGCATACTTATTTTTATTAGGCCAAGAAAAACATGCGCAATGCGGTTTTTAATTTGTGAGAATCACATATTTTTTAATTTTTGAATACACATATAAGCCACTACCACAAGAGCCTGCACAAAGTGCGGTTTATTCAATTGGGGAAATTTGAAATGCATGAATCGTTATGGACTACTATACATATGAGCATGGTGCAATCGATATTTCCTAGCGGTGGTTTCCGGACTATGTCATAGTTGCGCTCTACCATGCCCTTCTTTGTGCTCCTTTAATTTGTAAATTTCATGTAATGGTATTAATCTTTGTCAATTTAGAGCTTTCGGTAGCAAATATACATGTATGCACATGGTATCAATTGGAGCTAACAAGTTTCTGCACAACCCTGTACGTACTAATTAAATTGTGATAACATGTGCAGGTTTAGACTTCTGACAGATTACATCCAAGTCAGGGCTTTTTTTGTGTTGTATTTTCATGCATAGGCGAAGATCCGGTGGGGGGGATAAATCTCCCCAATATTTTGCCAGGGTGGGATGCTCCATACAATCATTCCCCCCCCCCCCAATGTTGACATATATATGTGAGTTTCTAACCAAATTAACTTCATATTTGGCCATTTTAGCCCCCAAGGTGCATTTTTCACGCTACGCTTGTATTTATTCCACATTTTGCACAATATTACATCAGTTTAGCTTCAAAATGCCAAAAATTTGCACGCGCGAAGGCGCGCATTTGTACCATCAACTTATTCTGTCGCCAAAAGGTGCTGGATCCCTATACTTTTTTCCAACCCCATCCCCCCCAATGGCAAGAAGAAATCTTCGCCACTGTTTTCTTGAGAATGTCTATTGTGATGTTCTGTGTGTTGTGTTATTTGTACCGGTACCTGTTGTTGTGTTAGGTTTTCTTAAGGGGGTGAGGTATACACAGACTGTATTGGCCACCTTCTCATGCCCCCCCCCCTGCCCCATCAATATCATTTGTTAAATTTGTGATCATTGTGATTTGGAAATAAAGTTGATTTGATAATGATTTTTATTTGAATCATATTACAGATATACCTGCATCTGATGAACGAGGGCTCCATGGCTTTCCAAGTGCCGTCTCTTGTACGTTTATGCAGTTCTACTCTCACCAGATCAGCTCACAAAAGAAAACATTCAACATCAGGTGAAACAGAGTATGTGTTAAAACCGTACTTTTGCGAGATTTGCGAGACCAATGTGTGGTACCTTAATCCTGGTGAGTGGGTGGAACATTTCAGGGCCAACCATGGTCCTAACTCAGCACCGTCAACAAATTCTTCCAATCAATTGGAGCAAAAGCAAGAGCCAATTAATTCAACATCATCAACAAACTCTTCAATGCAGTCAAAGCTCAACCAAAATCCAGTTAATTCGACGGGATCAGAAAACTCCTCCAATCAGTTAGAGCTTAAGCAAGATTCAATTCATTCAATACCATCAAAAAACTCTTCGAATCAGTCAGTGCTCAACCATGATCCAAATTCAGCAAACTCTTTTAATCAGTCAATGCTCATCAACCAAGATCCAACTAATTTGACCCCGTCATCAAATTCTTGCAATCAGGTCAAACTTCAACCGCGCAATGGTCAAAATTCAGCACCATTAACATATACATGTCGAAAATGTAACGAATTTGTTGATTTATTTGACAATCATGAGTACAAGTGTTTGGGAGTTACCATAGATCATGTCTGTGATGTTGGAGTAACTACCAAGCATATGAGTATTTTAAGCCAAGCAGCTTTTGATAAACATATGGAAAAATACCATCCTGACCAAAAGCCAACATTATCAGCAGACTTGTCGGATCAGTTCGACTCTTGCAATCAGTTCAGACAAGAACTACACAATTGGCAAAATTCATCATCAACAAACTCACCCAATCAGTTTGAGTGTGAAAAATGTAACAGATTTGTTGACTTACTTGACAAAAATGAACACATGTGTTTGGAAGCTACCATTGATCATGTTTGTGATGCAGGAGTAACTCCCAAGCATATGAGTTTAAGCCAAGACGATTTTGATAAACATATGGAAAAATACCATACAGACACCAAAGTGTCACCAAGTTCCCCCACTCAGATCAGATGTGGTCCAAATTCCACCCTGCCAACAAGTTCTTCAAATCAGTCAAATATCAATCATAGTGCAAATTCAACATCAGTAACAAACTCCTCCGATCAATCCAATCCTAACCAAAGCCCAGTTCCAAATTTGTCGACAAACTTTTCAAATGAGATCAGGCTTAAACGTGGTCCAAATTCGATATCAAGAACAGACTCTCCCAGTCAGTCCAAACCCAACCGAAATCCAATTTCAGTTTTGTCAACAAACTTTTCCAAGCAACTCAGGCGTTTAGAAGGGATCATTGATCATGTCTGTGATGCTGGCGGTTACACCAGGCATGTTAGTTTTTTAAGCCAAAATGATTTTGATGAACATATGGGAAAATACCATCAACCTCCGAAGTCAACATCCACAGCAAACATTTCAGATCAATTTAAGTGCCCAAAGTGCAACAAATTTGTTGATTTAGTTGACAGAAATGAGCACACGTGTTTGGAGGTTACCATTGACCATGTTTGTGATGCTGGGGTAACTACCAAACATATGAGTTTAAGTCCAGATGATTTTGATAAACATATGGAAAAATACCATCAAGACCAAAGTTCATCAACAAACTTTTCTGATCAGTTAAAGTGTCCCAAATGTAATGGATTTGTTGACTTTCTTGACAAAAATGAGCACAAGTGTATGGAAGCTACCATTGATCATGTCTGTGATGCAGATGTGACTACTAAGCATATGAGTTTAAGCCAAGACGATTTTGATGAACATATGGCAAAATACCATCAAGACAAGAAGTCAACAAACTCTTCCGAACAGTTTCAGTGTCAAAATTGCACCAAATTTGTTGATGTCCTTGGCAAAATGAGCACATGTGTTTGGAAGCTATCATTGATCATGTTTGTGATGTTGGAGTAACTACCAAGCATATGAGTTTAAGTCCAGATGATTTTGATAAACATATGGAAAAATACCATCAAGACCAAAGTTCACCATCATCCATAAACTTTTCTGATCAGTTAAAGTGTCCAAAATGTAATGAATTTGTTGACTTACTTGACAAAAATGAACACATGTGTTTTAAAGCTACCATTGATCATGTTTGTGATGCCGAGGTAACTCCCAAGCATATGAGTTTAAGCCAAGACGATTTTGATAAACATATGGAAAAATACCATACAGACACCAAAGTGTCACCAAATTCCCCCACTCAGATCAGCTGTGGTCCAAATTCCACCATCCTGCCAACAAGTTCTTCAAATCAGTCAAATATCAATCATAGTGCAAATTCAACATCAGTAACAAACTTTCCCAATCAATCCAAGCCTAATCAAAGCCCAGTTCCAAATTTGTCGACAAACTTTTCAAATGAGATCAGGCTTAAACGTGGTCCAAATTCGATATCAAGAACAGACTCTCCCAGTCAGTTCAAACCCAACCGAAATCCAATTTCAGTTTTGTCAACAAACTTTTCCAAGCAACTCAGGCGTTTAGAAGGTATCATTGATCATGTCTGTGATGCTGGGGGTTACACCAGGCATATTAGTTTTTTAAGCCAAAATGATTTTGATGAACATATGGGAAAACACCATCAACCTCCAAAGTCAACATCTACAGCAAACACTTCTGATCAATTCAAATGTCGAAAATGCAACAAACTTGTTGATTTAGATGACAGAAATGAGCACACGTGTTTGGAGGTTACCATTGACCATGTTTGTGATGCTGGGGTAACTACCAAACATGTGAAATTAAGACAAGACGAATTTGATGAACATATGGAAAAATACCATCAAGACCAAAAGTCAACAACAAACTTTTCTGATCAGTTAAAGTGTCCAAAATGCGACAGATTTGTTGATTTTCTTGACAAAAATGAGCACATGTGCATGGAAGCTACCATTGATCATGTTTGTGATGCTGATGCTACCAAACATATGAGTTTAAACCGAGAAGATTTTGATAAACATATGAAAAAGTACCACACCAGAAGATCAACAAATTACCCTTATCAGCTCATGCTCAGCCGTGGTCCAAGTTCTACCCTTGCATCAGATTCTTCAAATCAATCAAATATTATTCATGGTACAAATTCAGCATCAATAACAAACTCCTCCAATCAATCCAAGGCTAACCAAAGTTCAATTTCAACTTTGTCAACAAACATTACCTATCCGATCAGGCTTAAACGTGCTCCAACAAACTCATCGTATCAGTCCAAACCCAACCAAAATCCAATTTCAAGTTTGGCAAAATTTTCCAAGCAAATCGGACATTTAGAAGGTATTGATCATGTTTGTGATACTGGTAGTTACCCCAAGCATGTTAGGTTTTTAAGCCAAACTGATTTTGATGAACATATGAGAAAATACCATAATGCCCCAAAGTCAACATCTACAGCAAACACTTCTGATCAATCCAAATGTCGAAAGTGCAACAAATTTGTTGATTTAGTTGACAGAAATGAGCACACGTGTTTGGAGGTTACCATTGATCATGTTTGTGATGCTGGGGTAACTACCAAACATATGAGTTTAAGCCAAGACGATTTTGATGAAGATATGGCAAAATACCATCAAGACCAAAAGTCAACAAACTCTTCCAATCAATTAAAGGGTCATAAATGCAACAGAGTTGATGATTGTGATGATAATGAGCACAAGAGTTTGAATGCCACCATTGATCATGACTGTGATGTTGTGGTAACTTCCAAGCATATGGGTTTAAGCCAAGACAATTTTGATGAAGATATATACCATGAAGACCAAAAGTCAACAAACTCTTCAGGTCAATTAAAGGGTAAAAAATGCAACAGAGTTGATGATATTGATAATAAATATGAGCACAAGACGGGGCACAAGAGTTTGAAATCTCCCATTGATCATGTTTGTGATGCTGAGGTAACTCCCAAGCATATGAGTTTAAGTCAAGATGATGCTGATAAACATATGGCAAAATATGCCAAAACTTCTTCAAATTGCCCTGATGAAATCAGATGTGGTCCAAATTCCACTTTGGTAACAAATTCTTCAAGTCAGTCAAATCTAAACCAGAGACTAAATTTATTATCATCAAACGCTGGGAATCAGTTCAGGCTCAAACTGCACAATGGTCGACATTCAACATCATCCAAAAAATCTTCTGATCAGTTTAAATGTCAAAAATGCAACACATTGGTTGATGTAAATGCCAAATATGAGCACAAATGTTTGGAGAGTGTTATTGATCACGTTTGTGATGCTGGAGTTATCAAGAAACATGTGAGTTTTTTAAGCCAGGCAGCTTTTGATGAACATATGGGAAAGTACCATCAAGACCAAAAGTCGGCCTCTTTGGATCAGTTTACGTGTCGAAATTGTAACAAATTTGTGGATTTCATTGAGATAAATAAGCACAAGTGCTTGAAAGGTATCCTTGATCATATATGTTCAATATGCAACAAAGTGTTGAGTAGTAAGCGTGGTCTACAAAGCCATATGAAACGACGCCATAAAAAACAACACCAAGAGAAGGAAAAGCAAGCGTGTAAAAGGCCAACAGTAGAACGTGTGTCTGTCTCATGTCCAATATGCAGCAAAGTGTTCAGTGGTAAGCACAGGCTAAACATCCATATGAAACGGCACCAAAAGACTAAAAAACAACCACATAAAAGGCCAACAAAACTAGTATCTGACTCGTGTCCAGTATGTAGAAAAGTGTTCAGTGGTGAGCGTTGTAAGGAGAGTCTACACCGCCATATAAAACGACACCAAGAAAAATACCTCAATGTTTCTACTGTGATAAGTGTTTCCACTACGCCAGCGAACGGGCTTTGCATGAACGTGTGCACACTGGAGAAACACCTTTCAAGTGCGAAGAGTGTGGTAAACATTTCAAGCACCTGTCAACATTCCAACAACACAATAGCAAGCATACCGGTGTCAGTTTTGATTGCGAGAAGTGTGGAAAGAAATACCCTAGTAAACACATGTTAAAAAGGCATGTCCTAACTCATTCAGGTAAAAACTATTCCAGTGTGATTTCTGTGAGAACATGTACAAAACGAAAAAAGGTTGTCAGCATCACATGGATCATACACACAAGGGACAATCTTATCAACATATGTGTCATTTGTGCGGGAAATTTTTTTCATCTAGCAGTGCTTTGAAATGTCATTATCTCGTCCATTCTGGTGAGAAGCTGTTTAAATGTGGAACCTGTGGGCAGGCGTTTAGGTATAAGCAGTCAATGAGGCACCATGAACAAAATAATTGCTGTAAGATGAACTTTGCATGTGATACTTGTGGGAAAGGATTTATTAGGAAAGATATGTGTACTGTTCATGAAGGGACATGTGCTGGTGTGCATAAAGGTGACTGTAAGAATTGAAAGAGAAATAGGGGCAGGATCATATGTGACGCGTCATGTCAAAACCAGACACTTTTGGGCAGGTTATCAATTTTGAGGTTTTTTACATATAATAAATATCGAGATATTTTGCTCCACAATGCTGTTTTCCCCAATGAAATCGGACATTTCTAAGCGAAGATATTGAGTTTGTAAGTTATGGTATTATAAAATTGGAAATTGAGATATCGGTCTTTGAAAATATTATTGATAATGTTGGGAATAGGAATTACCTTTAAAAATGTCTCAAAAAATACACAATGCCAGTTATATTCCGGTCTGAAACTATCAGACAATATTTTAATCAATAATAACATCACAAATTCGCAACAAACCCAAATTGTGAAAAAATCAACCCCGGGCAGATTTTTGGCTATTTCTCCATTTACGATCCTGCCAAAAGTGTCTGCTTTTGACATGACACATCACATTATATGGGCATCACCAGTGACGGCACCATGGGGAAGAGGTTCTCATATAGTGGGCTCGATACCCACACATACTCATCAAAATATTTTTTTAAATCAGGGAAATGTCCAGTTTGGGCTATTCTAGTTGACATTCCTACATCACCTACGGAAGACATGACCTTAATCTTTCACACAGATACGTATTGTTTTGTTTTGTCACTTATATATCTGCTAGAATACACCCCCAGGGATGCACCCTCTGTTTTGGGATATTTTCAGGTGGTGGCCGCATTGCATTCTCTAAATTCAGTAAATTTTCACCGTCAACCGTGTAATGATCGATTATTTTGAAATTTTAAAATGCTTGAAATATCACAAACAAATGGGCCTATGTTAATAAGTAATATAAATACAAGCTAAAACCGTTGGGGTTCGATAATGAACCCCACAAAACTAACCAAGTATATTGAAAATTGCCATACGGCCGGGCGGTTTCACAAGTTGCCGGCTCGATCATGTCATCCACCACCTGGATATTTTATAAGGTCATGTATTTTGTAGTGCAGTGGGACTATGGAACTCAACTGGAATAGGTTAATTGTGGTATAGCTGCTGCGGAGTGTCGGTTAAGAATATACCCTAATCAATGCATGATCACAAATAAAATGGTAACAAGCTTGAAATGTTTTAAGGCCAAAAATAAAAGGTTTGTCTCAAAGCTTGCGCACGCGTTTGTAAAATTGCACGATTTGACAAAAAAGAAATGCAGAATTTTTTTTTATTTCAAAAAAAATTTTTTTTAGTTTTTTCCAGAAAAGATCGGCGAAAATCAGACATTTTTTCTCAAAATACCATGAAAAAAGTCGGGAATAAAAATAAATAAATCGCATTTCACATTTGTTTTTCAATTTCTTTTGAGCTTTGAGACAAACTTTTTTTTTGGCCTAATCTTGATATTTTTAAAGAATTTAAATGCTGTTCACAAACATTGTTATCAGAAGAACATTATGCTTCTCTACCTTTAGTTTTGTGTCTTAGTGTAGTTTTCAAATTATATGGAGTAATTTAATGGGGGGAGCCCAGCCCCCCAACTCAACTCAAAAGTTGACAACCATGAGAGTTACCAAATTGGGCGGAAAAGGGGTTATTTTTTACCAGTAGCAAGGACCTTGAAATTGGCAAAATAGGGGGTATTTTGCACTGTCTGTGAAATTTGATAGTGAAATTAGCAAAATATGGGTATTTTATTTGCACTGTCCGCGAAATTTGGCTAAAAGGGGCAATTGAGAAAATCCAGAAACTTTATGTCACTATTTAGTGTCATTGGTAAGGGGTGTTTGAAATTCTAATCATTGAAAGCGGGTGTTAGAAATTCTAGTCATTGAAAACCAAAAAGGGGTTGATTTTTGCCATATTTTGTCCTCGATTTTGCATGAAAAAGGGGGTAAATTTGATGAAAAATCATTGCAAAAGGGGGCTTTTGAAAGATTTGGTAACTCTCATGGTTGTCAACTTTTGTGTTCAGTTGGGGGGCGGGGGAGAAATTTTTTCTAGATGTGTTGCAGCAAAGTTGTTGCTGAAACGTACACAAAGTAAGTGCAATTTCTGGATCAGATATCAAAAACTTTGGTTAATGAGCAAAGGTGACTATATTACACTCTTAGAAAAAATAAGAAGAAGAAGGTACTGCTAAGGTAAGAAAGCACAATTTCAGACAAAAAATGGTTCTGTATTATAGGCCATACAGAATAATTATTATGGAATACCCTCCGCACTGTCTATAGAAGAGGGAACCATAATGGTGTGATGCCTTGTTGTAACTTACAGAACCAATGGACAGCGCGGAGGGTATTCCGATGGAGATGTAAGATTTGTTACAAAAGTTAAAAAAGCATTGGGCTATTTTCCATACACACCCTCTATACGGAAAACATGACGGTTTTACCTTGATCTCCCGCACAGGGCCAGGTGGCGTATATTTTTAATTCATGTAACCCCGAGAAGTAACCTCATTTGAAATTCAAACTCCTTTTGTAGAAGTTTGTAAAGGTCATACTCCTTTGAAAGTGTATGGATTTTAACTGGAATAGTCTTATTTAGGTTTGTTCTCATAAAGTCTACCCCCAGCAACCCAATTTTTACAGACCTGGAGCATACTTGAGAGTTTAAATGCAAACTGCTTTTAAACATCATTTTCAAATTGTGCAGTTGAGATAAGAATAAGATTAAGCAAAAAAAAAACATGATTTTTTTTAAAATTTTTATTCACCTGTACTTGGGCCTGGTGGAAGGGAAAAAAGAACATACAAAGAACAATGAGATTTAAATAATATATTTAAAAAAAACATGTTTATTTCCTGTAGCAGGTTTTTAAATCCATGTCATGAAATGGAAAAAAGATACCGGTATCTTTTAAGCTGAAAATTGGAATGGGAATTTACAGTGGGTTTCTCTGACACACACAAAAAAAAATCATATTTCTTCATTAATATGCAGTATTTTTTCACTATGCTTGTTTGTTGTGTAATGTGTAAATGTTTGCTCCAGTAGTGTTTTATATTATTTTTTGTGATTTTTCTGGGGATTGTTTTCTTTGTAAGTGAAAAAAATTCGAATACGCACAATAAGCCGTCAAAAACGAAATGTGCGCGCTACAAGAAACAAACTTGTTCTTTTTTGGCCTTCTCATCATGTGCCTAAGAATGTATTGTGCTATATTTGCAGGGACTGCCTTTTGAGGAGAGCCAGAGCAATCACTTTCTTTGGCTCTCTTTGAATCTGATAGAGAGTGATTTTAGCTCGCCTTAGTTGACCCAAGTTCTCTCCTTACATTCTATTGTAAATGCTCTAAATAAACAGCTCTTCTTGAACCTCCCAGAAAAGCTATTTAATGCTCTCCTGCTAATTCCAAAAGACAGTCCCTGTATTTGTATTGTAGCATAGCAGCTAATAGCTGAGTTGCATGACCTTTACATTTTGTTGGTTTGACCCGAAAATTGGTATACTATAGCAGTGTTATTTGATTTTTTTGCCATTGACAGAGAAGGGGATGAGTGCCAATATCACATCCATAAAATAATAAAAGTGAGATCAAAAGGGGTATCACATGACATTATGTTTCACTACCTGAAGAGAATTGATTAAAAATTGAATTCCCTCCTGAGGTTGTCAATGAGTTGACCAGATCACCAGGCAGTCATTATAGTTTGAGGCAGTATTATGATAAACATGGGACAATGCCTGGATTACATAAAAATGACCTTGTGTGTTATTTGGTTCCCAGGATGTGAGTTTTGTCTGAGGTAATTTGTGGTTAAATGTTGACCCCTCACTACAAGAGTTATTACCGTTGATTTGGTTGAAAAAGGAGGTGAGACATGATTAAATCTCTCCAGGTAACAAAACGTAATGATTAATAAAATAATGAAATCATCATAATAATCTTCTTGACGTCACCGTCACTACCCTATATGTACATGTATGTGCTATTGATGTTCACCCCACCAAGTGATCAAGTGAATGGCAATATTTTAATTGGGATTCATTTCAGAACTATAAGGGGTGGTGCAATAATTATGTGTACCCCTGGGGGTGAATTCTCAAAATGGTCTGCCAAAAAATGCTTGCCCCCCTTTGACCATGCCAAAAAATCTTTGCCCCCCCTTTCGACGTGCCAAAAACCTTTGCCCCCCTTTTGACGTGCCAAAAAATCTTTGCCCCCCCCCCTTACACATGCAAGATTTTGGGGAACCCGAATTTAAAACCTTAAATTGTCTTGTCATATAAGGCGAGCGCAGCGAGCAGGAAATTTTGCATATTTGAATGTGTTCCTAACGTTTTCCTATGCCTTTTTATGGCGTAATGTAGAAACGTTACCCAAAATATCTGTGCCAAAAATTGCTTGCCCCCCTTTCGACCTGCCAAAAATCGCTTGACCCCCCTTCTGACCTGCCAAAACTGAATCTTTGCCCCCCCCCCCCTATAATTCACCCCTGGGGGTACACATAATTATTGCACCACCCCTAATCTAAAGGGGGACGAGTCTTATTTTTCACCATATTATATAAAACTGGAGTGTTTGGTATCAGTGGAAAACCTACAGGTATTTTGTCATAGATCCTGTGAATTTGAAATGTTTTAAGGGATCTGGAATGAGCATTTTGAGTGTTTCTACAGTATTTTTTGTGGGACCTGAGACCACATCAGACATATCGAATTGCATTTTGAATACAAAGAATGTCTTTCTGATATCAAATAATTTCCATTTTTGAAATTCACGATATAATACAAATTTTATGACAAATTATTAAAATTTGATATTTTTCACGTTTTTGATATAACAGTTCTCTAAGTGAATTTGATAAATCTAATGATATATTCTTAAAGTGTATGTAGCTGGGAGGAAAAGCCGACGATCAATTGAAATTTTTGACCATTCACATTGAAGATAAGGATTTTTTTCAAAAAGACCTAATTTTATTTGGTGTTTTGTGGAAAAAAATCCATATCTTCAATACGAAAGGTCAAAATTTTCAATTGATCGTCGGCTTTTTATCCCACCTACATACACTTTAAGTACATATCATCAGATTTATAAAGTTTACTTCAAGTACTGTTAAATATCAAAAATATCAATTTTAATCATTTGCCATATAATGTGTATTACATTGCGAATTACAATTGCATATTATCAGAAGGACATTCTTCGTATTCAGAATACAATTCGATATGTCTGATCAGAGAAGATCTGATGTGCTCTAATGTCCCACAATAAATACTGTCCAAACGTTCATACCCAATCCCTTAATACATATGGCTGAAAAGATGGGTGTTTGGATTATGATTGTTGAACCAATGTCAGTTGACACACAAGGGATAAGGCCAAAAAAAATAAATTGTTTGTTTGACCTTTCATGAAAAAAATCAAGAGGGTCGGTAGGTCGATTCTTTTTTAGTTTATTTTATTTTTTTAGATGTAAACAGCGTTTAATCATCCCACTTGTTTCAAAAACAAGACACAAACAAAGAAAAATGAGAACAGTCATGGAAACATACCGCAGTCATTAGGCATCATTTGGCAAAGTTTGGGTTTCAAAAACCCTCAAAAATATCTTAGAAATGTACAAATTGGTTATTTTATATGATTTTTTGCAAAAAATTACAAATTGATGAGGTTATAAAAGGAAAAAAATTTAAAAAACTTAATAGATAATAAATTCTGTAACCGTATGAATGGAGTATACTAAGAAGTTGAATGAATAAAATCAAAACACTGTATCAAGACTTGTTTTTGTCTCGCATGTGAACGCATTATCTTGAGATAAAGTGCTATAATGATGAAACTTAATAGGGGGTAGCATGACCAGAGGGTCTCGATCTGAGTAGATTTTGAGCGCGAAATATTCTAATTAAAGAGGAACCAACACATCTGGAAATGTAGCATGTTTATGTCCATTTAATCCAGTAACATTATTTTTGTATGAGGAGAGATTAGTGACATTCACCCACAAGACGCAGATTTTATTGCACCATATATCCCACAATGCAAATTGATTCTGAGGTGACCTTCGAGAGCAGGTGGTGTAAACTTATATTAATGCAGAATATGTGTAAAGTCCTAGTGCATGCATGATGGGATAATAAGTTTGAGATTTCTTGCTATGTGGTAGGTATAATTGCTACAACTTGACCATGTAGACATTCCTGACTTTCTTAAAATTGGACTGGCCAACGATTGTGAACCTTTAAGTACCTAATTTGCATAATGTATGCGTAATAAGCAAAATACCTTGTGAACAGATTATCTGGAGATCCGTAGGGGTACAGTGACGTAACTTGGTGGGGGAGTAGCGTGGCCAGATGTTCTCGACCTTATTAAATTTTCAGCGCAAAATATGCTAATTAAGTACCTAATTTGCATAATTTATGCGTATTTAATGCGTATCAAGCAAACAAAACCCTTGTGAACAGATTATCTGGAGATCCGTATGGGGTACAGTGACGTATCTTGGTGAGGAGTACCGGGCTAGAGATTCTCGACCTGATTAGATTTTGAGCGCAAAATGTGGGAATTAAGTACCTAATTTGCATAATTTATGCGTAATAAGCAAAATACCTTGTGAACACAGTAAATAGATGCATTTGTATGATTATAGATAAATAATTCAAACTTTCTAAGTTGACAAATCCATGAAATGAGTACTCACGACTTTAGCTTTCGCCATCAGGGCTGATGGCTCCCGGTGGTGGCTTGATCACAAGTGAATAGGTCCACTGCTTTTCCCGTGAAACGGCTTGTTGACGGTACATTTCCCGGAAGTGAAGATGTTTTTGTTTTGAGCAGTGGATCGTACATGTGAACGAGAGATACGAGACTTTCGTCGCCGTTGATTGCTTTGGGCCCCTTTTTGCGAATGTAGAAAGGTCAAAAAGCCGTTTCGCGGGAAAAACAGTGGACCAATTCACTTGTGATGAAGACATCAGCCATCAGAGTAGGCCTACTCATTTATGGGTTTGTCAAGCTAAAAAGTTTGAATTACTTTGTGAACAGATTATATCTGGAGATTCGTATTGGGTAGCCTACAGTGGCGTAACTTGATTAGATTTTCAGCGCAAAATATGGTAAAGTACCTAATTGCATAATTTATGCGTAACAAGCAAAATACCATTTTCTCAGAGACTAGGGGTCGCATGTTCCTCAAACTTGGTGGATAGGTGCATCTTGGCCCAGACAGAACAAGTTAGTATTGGTTAGTGGGTCTATCTGCCGTATGGGCATAAAACCGGGTGGGTACAGTCAACAATTAGAATCAAACTTTTGGAATGTCATTTTGGGCGTCATCCAAGATCAACCCAGGGGTCATCTGAGGTCAAATTACTAAAAACTGTCGTATGGGCATGAAACTTGGTGGGTACAGTCAACATTTAAAGCCAACTTTTGGAAGGTCATATCAGGGGCTTCCGAGGTCACCCATGCGTCATCTGAGGTCAAATTACTGAAACCTGTTGTATGGGCATGAAACTTGTTAAGGACAATTAACATTTAGAGGCCAATTTTTGGAAGTTCATTTTGGGGTCATCTAAGGTCACACATGGGACAACTGAGGTAAAATTACTAAAAACTGTCGTATGGGCATGAAACTTGGTGGGTAAAGTCATCATTTAAAGCCAACTTTTTGGAAGGTCATATCAGGGTCTTCCGAGGTCACCCAGGCGTCATCTGAGGTCAAATTACTAAAACCTGTTGTATGGGCATGAAACTTGTTAAGGACAATCAACATTTAGAGATAAATTTTTGGAGGGTCATTTTGGGGTCATCTAAGGTCACACATGGGACAACTGAGGTAAAATTGCTAAAAACTGTCGTATGGGCATGAAACTTGGTAGGTAAAGTCATCATTTAGAACCAAATTTTTGGATGGTCATTTTGGGATCATCCAGGGGTCAGCTGATGTCAAATTACTAAAAACTATCGTATGAGCATGACATTTGGTGGGTACAGTCAAGATTTAGAGCCAGATTTTTGAAGGTCATTTCAGGGTCACCATGGGTCATCTGAGGTCAAATTAGTAAAAACTGTCGCATGGGCATGAAACATATGGTGGGTATACTGTCACCATCAGCCAGGTAATCGTGCCCAGCCGAGGAACCGCCAAATTCATTCACCTCTACCTCACCTCTATCAAAGTAATCGCAAAAGCAGGCGGTCGCGAAAGCAGGTGCGACTCGTGGTGCGAGAACCGCCTTGTTTGTAGCGTGCTTCTGGAATCATCTCATGGACAATACGGTCCTGATTTGGTAAAACGATGTAACTTCTTGACATTTTGAGATAAATCCATATCTTGGGTAATGTGAGGGCACTCTTTCCATTGGTGACATCCTCAAATCACCACCGTGCTTCATTTTGAAGATAGCAGAACTTATCTTGACACTTTTTGTCAGTTTTCGTGTATTTAATGTGCTAAAATGAGCTATCTCAATTATTTTATTCAAAAAGAAAAACGTCAAGTGTTCAAACTTAAAAGCTCTTTTTCTCGAAACGGCGATTTTCAAGTTAGATCATTTTACCAAATCAGGGCACTTTTGGGCAGGTTATCAATTTTGAGGTTTTTACATCTGAAATCGGACATTCCTAAGCGAAAGATATTGAGTTCGTAAGTTATGGTATCATAAAATTGGAAATTGAGATATCGGCTTTTAAAAATATTATTGACAATGTGGAGAGTAGGGATTACCTTGGAAAAATGTCTCAAAAATACAAGATGCCAATTATATCGGTCTGAAACTATCAGACAACATTTTTAACATTACGGGATCTGGAATGAGCGTTTCGACAGTATTTATTGTGGGACATGAGCGCACATCAGACATATCGAATTGCATTCTGAATACGAAGAATGTCTTTCTGATATCAAATAATTTTCACTTTTTGAAATTCACGATATAATACAAATTTTATGACAAATTATTAAAAGTGGATATTTTTCACATTTTTGATATTATAACAGTCCTCGAAGTAAATTTCAAAAATCTAATGAGGAAAAGCCGACGATCAATTGAAAATTTTGACCTTTCATATTGAAGATATGGATTTTTTCCCAAAAAGACCTAATTTTTTGTGTGTTTTGGGAAAAAATCCATATCTTCAATACGAAAGGTCAACATTTTCAATTGATCGTCGGCTTTTCATCCCACCTACATACACTTTAAGTATAACTCATCAGATTTATAAAGTTTACTTCGAGTACTGTTAAATAATTATCAAAAATATCAATTTTTAATCATTTGCCATAAAAATGTGTATTACATTGCGAATTTCAAAAAATCTAAATTATTTTATATCAGAAGGACATTCTTCGTATTCAGAATGCAATTCGATATGTCTGATTTGCTCTAATGTCCCACAATAACGTTCATACCCCACCCCTTAATAACAAATTCGCAACAAAACCCAAATTGTGAAAAAATCATTCCCGGGCAGATTTTTGGCTATTTCTCCATTTACGATCCTGCCCCAAAGTGTCTCCTTTTGACATGACACGTCACAATTATGTAGACTGATGTGGTACTGAAAGGGGCATTTCGTAATCCATAGTACGGTGTCTGATCTCCGCCAAACTCCCCCTTTTATAATTCATATCCCCAAATTTTTAGTTTTCCCCCCTTTTTGCGAAATGCTTTCCCCTTTTTCAAATATTTCCCCTTTTAACTTTCCCCGTTTTCAAATAGTTTCCCCCTTTTCGACTTTCCCCCCTTTTCAAATAGTTTCCCCTTTTCGACTTACCCCTTTTCAAATAGTTTCCCCTTTTCGACTTTCCCCCTTTTCAAATAGTTTCCCCTTTTCGACTTTCCCCTTTTCATATAGTTTCCCCTTTTCGAATCACCCCTTTTCAAATAGTTTCCCCTTTTTAATTTCCCCTTTTCAAATAGTTCCCCGTTTTCGAATTACCCCTTTACAAATAATACCCTTTTTATTTTCACCCATTTTGTAAATAGTTCCCCTTTTTACAAATAATCCCTTTAACTTTCCTCCCGCTTTTCACAAATAGGTTCCCATTTTAAATAGTTTCTCCCTTTTTTAAAATAATACTCCCTTTTTGTTTTTAATACTCCCTTTTTGTTTGGGCAGAGAAGATGATAAAAGAGGAGGTCGCTCGCTGCCCACATCAAATAAATAATGTGTGCATCCGCCTATTGATGGAAACAATGATCTAATCCGATTGATCAACTAATACGATAAGTGGCTTTGCGAGTCACGACTGTCTAGCTCTAAACGGCGCATGCCCGGATGTCAATTTGTTACGTCAGTTGACCGCGAAATATAATTTCTGTATTGTTTGGCATGACCGGCTGCTAAGTTTGACCCGAGTTCCATGTGAAAAGACCATCACTTTTGATCCAAATAGCATTTTTGGACACGTTTGGACACAAAACGGGAGTATATGGAGAAACTGACACGAGTTTGAATTACTGATTACACTAGTTTTAAGTTTCCGTAAACAGCCGCAAATATTCAAACGATTATCATTACCTAGCCGGGACACCGGCTAGGTCTTGTGATGCTATCGGATCTTTACCTAGCCGGGACACCGGCTAGGTCTTGTGATGCTATCGGATCTTTCTTCTTTCTGGCAACACGTGCGTGACTTGCCACGTTTCGCCCTAGCTCTGTTATGCTTTGACAGTTTTTGACCATACTTGGTCACGAACACCACTGACCATGTCCCCATATGTGACATGACATTGAACTCCATTTGACCTTTGACCTGCTGACAATGGCAAAAATGTGATTTTACTCTAAAATGCTTCTTCTTCCACAAATAACATGTGATGGTGACATGCTTAGGTCATGTGACTTGACTTTGGTCGGTGTCTATAATTTATTCACAGATTTTGGGTCAAAGGTCATTAAGGAGGTCATTTCCGGTCTGAGAGCTAAAAATATTCCAAAAATCACTGTTTTTACAAACTACATAGCAGAGTGCTGTCATTAGCACACATGCATTGCTACTAACCAGGGTCTTTGGGGTGTCTACAGTTTTGGGGTCAAAGGTCATTAAGGGTCGCTTCCGGTCAAAACCCAAAATCATCAAATATGTTCATTTTTTTTTTATCTCAAAACGTAACCAGACCAGAGTGACATAAACTTCATATATGCATTAGTGTTACCTGATGTATGCACAGTATTTTTATTTTTTTTGGTCAAAGGTCATTTAGACGTCATTTCCGGTTTTAAGCTAAATAACTTCAAGAATTTTTATCTCCATAACTAAACATAGTAGATTTTTTTAATTTAAACTGTAACAATGCATTTTCTCGGTGTAAATGAGGTTTTTTTTTTATTTTGGGG